>NW_026645888.1:300000-464930 GCF_949987535.1 Balaenoptera acutorostrata
AGTAAATCGGCTGGAATGGCGAACCCGAGCAAAGGAGTTGAGAAATGAGGTGCGTTTTAGAAACCTTTCCCGATCACACGGTGTACCATCTTCTGGGTTTCTCATGCCTGTTTTCGATGTAGGAAGATGCCCTTGAACCTGGAGATTTGGGACCCATGGGATGGGTACCATGCAGTATTACTTGAAAGGGTCTGCGTTGGCTCACCCAACCTCACCGAACCTCTCAGCCCCAAGAGTGTCCACCCTTATGTCTCAATCAGTTGTGGGTCTAGATATGGTCAATCCAGGTTGCATCACAGCCCCTGAACGAATTTTGTAAGAATTTCTCTCTCTTTCACTGTCTTTGTTTCACGGGTTTTGAAAAGTAATTTATTTTTATAATGGGGTTTAGCTGCTTTTCACGGCTGTGTTTATGCCGCTTTACACCCCCTTGACTCACTTACAGAGAGATATCAATACATAGGTTTGAAGATTCTTACTAGTCAGATATATTCTTGTGTGGTGAATAGGGGGTGTTGAGTCCAGTTCACTGAAAAAGGAATAGGTCTTGTCTCTTACATATTGGGTTTATGGAACGGTATCTGAGCTAATTTGAAACCCTTGTTTTATGCATCACCCCACCTCACCTTTCCCGTTCAGCAGCCATAGTGTGTTTTCTAAACATCTGACTCTGTTCTGTTTTGCCATTCAGTTCAAGTGTAGCAGTTTCTACATTCCCTCTATAAGTGACATCTTATGATAAGTGTCTTTTTCTGTGTGACTTATTTCACTTAGAATCGTCGTACCTAAATCCACTCATCGTGCTGCTACTAGCCTTATGACGTTGATTTCATGGCTGAGTGATATTCCATTGTACATGAGGTCCACAACTTCTTTATCCATTTTTCTCTTTCCTAGGATATTTAAGGTGTAATGAAGTGGGGGTTCTTGTCAACAGAGCAGCCCTAAACTTTGGGGTGCCTGTGTCTTGCTGATTTTTAGTTTTCCCAATTTATACGCCCATGAGTGGAAGTGCCCTATGCGCTCCAAGCTATGTTTTTTAGATGATTCAGGACACACCGTACACTTCTCCAGAGTGGCTGTTTGCAATTTACATCCCACCCATCAGCATAGCAAGGCTCCCATTTCTCCATGGCCGGTCCTGCATTTGTGGTTTGGACACTTTTTTCCGCATGGCCCTTTTGCCCGCTGGGAAGCGAGACTTCTTTGGAGCGCTAATTTGCCTTTCCAGGTTGCTTGGTTGGCCAAAAAGGGCGTATGCGTTTTTTCCTGAATATATTCAGGAAAAAACGCATACGCCCTTTTTGGCCAAGGGCATCATTGTCCACGTTTTGCCGCTTTTCATGTGCTTTCAAGGCGATTCGAATCTGCCTCCTGAAATCTGTTTCCTGCAATTCTGCCTTGCTTTCAAAGCCTCTTCGTTGCCTTCCCTTAATATATTTGTGGACGAGAGTTATCATTTAAAACTCTGCAGGTTTGTGAATTGCAGTGCCCCTGAGCTCCATTTTTCAACTCGCTTTTTTGGGAGCGGGCCGCAAAAGCGCAGGATTGCTTCAGGCCCTCTTCTGGTTCTGGGGGGCAGGCTGAGCTTGTGCTTAATTCTTCTTCCTGATGGGAAAATAGAGTGACCTGTGCCTGTCCCAACACCTAGAGCTAGTCTCTCATTGGTTCCCCCTCTTCCCGTTCATCCTCAGGACAAATTGCAACCTGTACGGAACAGGAGGTTAAAGGTGCTGATTCTCCAAGGAGGGAGATGGCTAGTAAATCGGCTGGAATGGCGAACCCGAGCAAAGGAGATGAGAAATGAGGTGCGTTTTAGAAACCTTTCCCGATCACACGGTGTACCATCTTCTGGGTTTCTCATGCCTGTTTTCGATGTAGGACGATGCCCTTGAACCTGGAGATTTGGGACCCATGGGATGGGTACCATGCAGTATTACTTGAAAGGGTCTGCGTTGGCTCACCCAACCTCACCGAACCTCTCAGCCCCAAGAGTGTCCACCCTTATGTCTCAATCAGCTGTGGGTCTAGATATGGTCAATCCAGGTTGCATCACAGCCCCTGAACGAATTTTGTAAGAATTTCTCTCTCTTTCACTGTCTTTGTTTCACGGGTTTTGAAAAGTAATTTATTTTTATAATGGGGTTTAGCTGCTTTTCACGGCTGTGTTTATGCCGCTTTACACCCCCTTGACTCACTTACAGAGAGATATCAATACATAGGTTTGAAGATTCTTACTAGTCAGATATATTCTTGTGTGGTGAATAGGGGGTGTTGAGTCCAGTTCACTGAAAAAGGAATAGGTCTTGTCTCTTACATATTGGGTTTATGGAACGGTATCTGAGCTAATTTGAAACCCTTGTTTTATGCATCACCCCACCTCACCTTTCCCGTTCAGCAGCCATAGTGTGTTTTCTAAACATCTGACTCTGTTCTGTTTTGCCATTCAGTTCAAGTGTAGCAGTTTTTACATTCCCTCTATAAGTGACATCTTATGATAAGTGTCTTTTTCTGTGTGACTTATTTCACTTAGAATCGTCGTACCTAAATCCACTCATCGTGCTGCTACTAGCCTTATGACGTTGATTTCATGGCTGAGTGATATTCCATTGTACATGAGGTCCACAACTTCTTTATCCATTTTTCTCTTTCCTAGTATATTTAAGGTGTAATGAATTGGGGGTTCTTGTCAACAGACCAGCCCTAAACTTTGGGGTGCCTGTGTCTTGCTGATTTTTAGTTTTCCCAATTTATACGCCCATGAGTGGAAGTGTCCTATGCGCTCCAAGCTATGTTTTTTAGATGATTCAGGACACACCGTACACTTCTCCAGAGTGGCTGTTTGCAATTTACATCCCACCCATCAGCATAGCAAGGCTCCCATTTCTCCATGGCCGGTCCTGCATTTCTGGTTTGGACACTTTTTTCCGCATGGCCCTTTTGCCCGCTGGGAAGCGAGACATCTTTGGAGCGCTAATTTGCCTTTCCAGGTTGCTTGGTTGGCCAAAAAGGGCGTATGCGTTTTTTCCTGAATATATTCAGGAAAAAACGCATACGCCCTTTTTGGCCAAGGGCATCATTGTCCACGTTTTGCCGCTTTTCATGTGCTTTCAAGGCGATTCGAATCTGCCTCCTGAAACCTGTTTCCTGCAATTCTGCCTTGCTTTCAAAGCCTCTTCGTTGCCTTCCCTTAATATATTTGTGGACGAGAGTTATCATTTAAAACTCTGCAGGTTTGTGAATTGCAGTGCCCCTGAGCTCCATTTTTCAACTCGCTTTTTTGGGAGCGGGCCGCAAAAGCGCAGGATTGCTTCAGGCCCTCTTCTGGTTCTGGGGGGCAGGCTGAGCTTGTGCTTAATTCTTCTTCCTGATGGGAAAATAGAGTGACCTCTGCCTGTCCCAACACCTAGAGCTAGTCTCTCATTGGTTCCCCCTCTTCCCGTTCATCCTCAGGACAAATTGCAACCTGTACGGAACAGGAGGTTAAAGGTGCTGATTCTCCAAGGAGGGAGATGGCTAGTAAATCGGCTGGAATGGCGAACCCGAGCAAAGGAGATGAGAAATGAGGTGCGTTTTAGAAACCTTTCCCGATCACACGGTGTACCATCTTCTGGGTTTCTCATGCCTGTTTTCGATGTAGGAAGATGCCCTTGAACCTGGAGATTTGGGACCCATGGGATGGGTACCATGCAGTATTACTTGAAAGGGTCTGCGTTGGCTCACCCAACCTCACCGAACCTCTCAGCCCCAAGAGTGTCCACCCTTATGTCTCAATCAGCTGTGGGTCTAGATATGGTCAACCCAGGTTGCATCACAGCCCCTGAACGAATTTTGTAAGAATTTCTCTCTCTTTCACTGTCTTTGTTTCACGGGTTTTGAAAAGTAATTTATTTTTATAATGGGGTTTAGCTGCTTTTCACGGCTGTGTTTATGCCGCTTTACACCCCCTTGACTCACTTACAGAGAGATATCAACACATAGGTTTGAACATTCTTACTAGTCAGATATATTCTTGTGCGGTGAATAGGGGGTGTTGAGTCCAGTTCACTGAAAAAGGAATAGGTCTTGTCTCTTACATATTGGGTTTATGGAACGGTATCTGAACTAATTTGAAACCCTTGTTTTATGCATCACCCCACCTCACCTTTCCCGTTCTGCAGACATAGGGTTTTTTCTAAACGTGTGACTCTGTTCTGTTTTCTAATTCAGTTCAACTGTAGCGGTTTTTACATTCCCTCTATAAGTGATATCTTATGATAAGTGTCTATTTCTCTGTGACTTATTTCACTTATCGTCGTACCTAAATCCACTCGTCGTGCTACTACTAGCCTTATGACGTTGATTTCATGGCTGAGTGATATTCCATTGTACATGAGGACCACAACTTCTTTATCCATTTTTCTCTTTCCTAGGATATTTAAGGTGTAATGAAGTGGGGGTTCTTGTCAACAGAGCAGCCCTAAACTTTGGGGTGCCTGTGTCTTGCTGATTTTTAGTTTTCCCAATTTATACGCCCATGAGTGGAAGTGCCCTATGCGCTCCAAGCTATGTTTTTTAGATGTTTCAGGACACACCGTACACTTCTCCAGAGTGGCTGTTTGCAATTTACATCCCACCCATCAGCATAGCAAGGCTCCCATTTCTCCATGGCCGGTCCTGCATTTCTGGTTTGGACACTTTTTTCCGCATGGCCCTTTTGCCTGCTGGGAAGCGAGATTTCTTTGGAGCACTAATTTGCCTTTCCAGGTTGCTTGGTTGGCCAAAAAGGGCGTATGCGTTTTTTCCTGAATATATTCAGGAAAAAACGCATACGCCCTTTTTGGCCAAGGGCATCATTGTCCACGTTTTGCCGCTTTTCATGTGCTTTCAAGGCGATTCGAATCTACCTCCTGAAATCTGTTTCCTGCAATTCTGCCTTGCTTTCAAAGCCTCTTCGTTGCCTTCCCTTAATATATTTGTGGACGAGAGTTATCATTTAAAACACTGCAGGTTTGGTAATTGCAGTGCCCCTGAGCTCCATTTTTCAACTCGCTTTTTTGGGAGCTGGCCGCAAAAGCGCAGGATTGCTTCAGGCCCTCTTTTGGTTCTGGGGGGCAGGCTGAGCTTGTGCTTAATTCTTCTTCCTGATGGGAAAATAGAGTGACCTGTTCCTGTCCCAACACCTAGAGCTAGTCTCTCTTTGGTTCCCCCTCTTCCCTTTCATCCTCAGGACAAATTGCAAACTCTACGGCACAGGAGTTTAAAGGTGCTGATTCTCCAAGGAGGGAGATGGCTAGTATAGGGGCTGCAATGGCGAACCCGAGCACAAAGAGATGAGAAATGAGGTGCGTTTTAGAAACCTATCCCGATCACACGGTGTGCCATCTTCTGGGTTTCCCATGCACGTTTTCGACGTGGGAAGATGCCCTTGAACCTGGAGATTTGGGACCCATGGGATGGGTACCCTGCAGTATTACTTGAAAGGGTCTGCGTTGGCTCACCCAACCTCACCGAACATCTCAGCCCCAAGAGTGTCCACCTTTATGTCTCAATCAGCTGTGGGTCTAGATATGGTCAATCCAGGTTGCATCACAGCCCCTGAACGAATTTTGTAAGAATTTCTCTCTCTTTCACTGTCTTCGTTTCACTGATTTTTAAAAGAAATTTATGTTTATAATGGGGTTTAGCTGCTTTTCACGGCTGTGTTTATGCCGCTTTACACCCCCTTGACTCACTTACAGAGAGATATCAATACATAGGTTTGAAGATTCTTACTAGTCAGATATATTCTTGTGCGGTGAATAGGGGGTGTTGAGTCCAGTTCACTGAAAAAGGAATAGGTCTTGTCTCTTACATATTGGGTTTATGGAACGGTATCTGAGCTAATTTGAAACCCTTGTTTTATGCATCACCCCACCTCACCTTTCCCGTTCAGCAGCCATAGTGTGTTTTCTAAACGTGTGACTCTGTTCTGTTTTGCAATTCAGTTCAAGTGTAGCGGTTTTTACATTCCCTCTCTAAGTGATATCTTATGATAAGTGTCTTTTTCTGTGTGACTTATTTCACTTAGAATCGTCGTACCTAAATCCACTCATCGTGCTGCTACTAGCCTTATGACGTTGATTTCATGGCTGAGTGATATTCCATTGTACATGAGGACCCCAACTTCTTTATCCATTTTTCTCTTTCCTAGGATATTTAAGGTGTAATGAAGTGGGGGTTCTTGTCAACAGAGCAGCCCTAAACTTTGGGGTGCCTGTGTCTTGCTGATTTTTAGTTTTCCCAATATATACGCCCATGAGTAGAAATGCCCTATGCTCTCCAAGCTGTGCTTTTTAGATGTTTCAGGACACACCGTACACTTCTCCAGAGTGGCTGTTGGCAATTTACATCCCGCCCATCAGCGTAGCAAGGCTCCCATTTCTCCATGGCCGGTCCTGCATTTCTGGTTTGGACACTTTTTTCCGCATGGCCCTTTTGCCCGCTGGGAAGCCAGACTTCTTTGGAGCGCTGATTTGCCTTTCCAGGTTGCTTGGTTGGCCAAAAAGGGCGTATGCGTTTTTTCCTGAATATATTCAGGAAAAAACGCATACGCCCTTTTTGGCCAAGGGCATCATTGTCCACGTTTTGCCGCTTTTCAGGTGCTTTCAAGGCGATTCGAATCTACCTCCTGAAATCTGTTTCCTGCAATTCTGCCTTGCTTTCAAAGCCTCTTCGTTGCCTTCCCTTCATATATTTGTGGACGAGAGGTATCATTTAAAACTCTGCAGGTTTGTGAATTGCAGTGCCCCTGAGCTCCATTTTTCAACTCGCTTTTTTGGGAGCTGGCCGCAAAGGCGCAGGATTGCTTCAGGCCCTCTTCTGGTTCTGGGGGGCAGGCTGAGCTTGTGCTTAATTCTTCTTCCTGATGGGAAAATAGAGTGACCTGTGCCTGTCCCAACACCTAGAGCTAGTCTCTCATTGGTTCCCCCTCTTCCCGTTCATCCTCAGGACAAATTGCATCCTGTACGGAACAGGAGGTTAAAGGTGCTGATTCTCCAAGGAGGGAGATGGCTAGTAAATCGGCTGGAATGGCGAACCCGAGCAAAGGAGATGAGAAATGAGGTGCGTTTTAGAAACCTTTCCCGATCACACGGTGTACCATCTTCTGGGTTTCTCATGCCTGTTTTCGATGTAGGAAGATGCCCTTGAACCTGGAGATTTGGGACCCATGGGATGGGTACCATGCAGTATTACTTGAAAGGGTCTGCGTTTGCTCACCCAACCTCACCGAACCTCTCAGCCCCAAGAGTGTCCACCCTTATGTCTCAATCAGCTGTGGGTCTAGATATGGTCAATCCAGGTTGCATCACAGCCCCTGAACGAATTTTGTAAGAATTTTTCTCTCTTTCACTGTCTTTGTTTCACGCGTTTTGAAAAGTAATTTATTTTTATAATGGGGTTTAGCTGCTTTTCACGGCTGTGTTTATGCCGCTTTACACCCCCTTGACTCACTTACAGAGAGATATCAATACATAGGTTTGAAGATTCTTACTAGTCAGATATATTCTTGTGCGGTGAATAGGGCGTGTTGAGTCCAGTTCACTGAAAAAGGAATAGGTCTTGTCTCTTACATATTGGGTTTATGGAACGGTATCTGAGCTAATTTGAAACCCTTGTTTTATGCATCACCCCACCTCACCTTGCCCGTTCAGCAGCCATAGTGTGTTTTCTGAACGTGTGACTCTGTTGTGTTTTGCAATTCAGTTCAAGTGTAGTGGTTTTTACATTCCCTCTATAAGTGATATCTTATGATAAGTGTCTTTTTCTGTGTGACTTATTTCACTTAGAATCGTCGTACCTAAATCCACTCATCGTGCTGCTACTAGCCTTATGACGTTGATTTCATGGCTGAGTGATATTCCATTGTACATGAGGACCCCAACTTCTTTATCCATTTTTCTCTTTCCTAGGATATTTAAGCTGTAATGAAGTGGGGGTTCTTGTCAACAGAGCAGCCCTAAACTTTGGGGTGCCTGTGTCTTGCTGATTTTTAGTTTTCCCAATTTATACGCCCATGAGTGGAAGTGCCCTATGCTCTCCAAGCTGTGTTTTTTAGATGTTTCAGAACACACCGTACACTTCTCCAGAGTGGCTGTTGGCAATTTACATCCCACCCATCAGCGTAGCAAGGCTCCCATTTCTCCATGGCCGGTCCTGCATTTCTGGTTTGGACACTTTTTTCCGCATGGCCCTTTTGCCCGCTGGGAAGCCAGACTTCTTTGGAGCGCTGATTGGCCTTTCCAGGTTGCTTGGTTGGCCAAAAAGGGCGTATGCGTTTTTTCCTGAATATATTCAGGAAAAAACGCATAGGCCCTTTTTGGCCAAGGGCATCATTGTCCACGTTTTGCCGCTTTTCAGGTGCTTTCAAGGCGATTCGAATCTACCTCCTGAAATCTGTTTCCTGCAATTCTGCCTTGCTTTCAAAGCCTCTTCGTTGCCTTCCCTTAATATATTTGTGGACGAGAGGTATCATTTAAAACTCTGCAGGTTTGTGAATTGCAGTGCCCCTGAGCTCCATTTTTCAACTCGCTTTTTTGGGAGCTGGCCGCAAAGGCGCAGGATTGCTTCAGGCCCTCTTCTGGTTCTGGGGGGCAGGCTGAGCTTGTGGTTAATTCTTCTTCCTGATGGGAAAATAGAGTGACCTGTGCCTGTCCCAACCCCTAGAGCTAGTCTCTCATTGGTTCCCCCTCTTCCCGTTCATCCTCAGGACAAATTGCAACCTGTACGGAACAGGAGGTTAAAGGTGCTGATTCTCCAAGGAGGGAGATGGCTAGTAAATCGGCTGGAATGGCGAACCCGAGCAAAGGAGATGAGAAATGAGGTGCATTTTAGAAACCTTTCCCGATCACACGGTGTACCATCTTCTGGGTTTCTCATGCCTGTTTTCGATGTAGGAAGATGCCCTTGAACCTGGAGATTTGGGACCCATGGGATGGGTACCATGCAGTATTACTTGAAAGGGTCTGCGTTTGCTCACCCAACCTCACCGAACCTCTCAGCCCCAAGAGTGTCCACCCTTATGTCTCAATCAGCTGTGGGTCTAGATATGGTGAATCCAGGTTGCATCACAGCCCCTGAACGAATTTTGTAAGAATTTTTCTCTCTTTCACTGTCTTTGTTTCACGCGTTTTGAAAAGTAATTTATTTTTATAATGGGGTTTAGCTGCTTTTCACGGCTGTGTTTATGCCGCTTTACACCCCCTTGACTCACTTACAGAGAGATATCAATACATAGGTTTGAAGATTCTTACTAGTCAGATATATTCTTGTGCGGTGAATAGGGCGTGTTGAGTCCAGTTCACTGAAAAAGGAATAGGTCTTGTCTCTTACATATTGGGTTTATGGAACGGTATCTGAGCTAATTTGAAACCCTTGTTTTATGCATCACCCCACCTCACCTTGCCCGTTCAGCAGCCATAGTGTGTTTTCTGAACGTGTGACTCTGTTGTGTTTTGCAATTCAGTTCAAGTGTAGTGGTTTTTACATTCCCTCTATAAGTGATATCTTATGATAAGTGTCTTTTTCTGTGTGACTTATTTCACTTAGAATCGTCGTACCTAAATCCACTCATCGTGCTGCTACTAGCCTTATGACGTTGATTTCATGGCTGAGTGATATTCCATTGTACATGAGGACCCCAACTTCTTTATCCATTTTTCTCTTTCCTAGGATATTTAAGGTGTAATGAAGTGGGGGTTCTTGTCAACAGAGCAGCCCTAAACTTTGGGGTGCCTGTGTCTTGCTGATTTTTAGTTTTCCCAATTTATACGCCCATGAGTGGAAGTGCCCTATGCTCTCCAAGCTGTGTTTTTTAGATGTTTCAGAACACACCGTACACTTCTCCAGAGTGGCTGTTGGCAATTTACATCCCACCCATCAGCGTAGCAAGGCTCCCATTTCTCCATGGCCGGTCCTGCATTTCTGGTTTGGACACTTTTTTCCGCATGGCCCTTTTGCCCGCTGGGAAGCCAGACTTCTTTGGAGCGCTGATTGGCCTTTCCAGGTTGCTTGGTTGGCCAAAAAGGGCGTATGCGTTTTTTCCTGAATATATTCAGGAAAAAACGCATAGGCCCTTTTTGGCCAAGGGCATCATTGTCCACGTTTTGCCGCTTTTCAGGTGCTTTCAAGGCGATTCGAATCTACCTCCTGAAATCTGTTTCCTGCAATTCTGCCTTGCTTTCAAAGCCTCTTCGTTGCCTTCCCTTCATATATTTGTGGACGAGAGGTATCATTTAAAACTCTGCAGGTTTGTGAATTGCAGTGCCCCTGAGCTCCATTTTTCAACTCGCTTTTTTGGGAGCTGGCCGCAAAGGCGCAGGATTGCTTCAGGCCCTCTTCTGGTTCTGGGGGGCAGGCTGAGCTTGTGCTTAATTCTTCTTCCTGATGGGAAAATAGAGTGACCTGTGCCTGTCCCAACACCTAGAGCTAGTCTCTCATTGGTTCCCCCTCTTCCCGTTCATCCTCAGGACAAATTGCATCCTGTACGGAACAGGAGGTTAAAGGTGCTGATTCTCCAAGGAGGGAGATGGCTAGTAAATCGGCTGGAATGGCGAACCCGAGCAAAGGAGATGAGAAATGAGGTGCGTTTTAGAAACCTTTCCCGATCACACGGTGTACCATCTTCTGGGTTTCTCATGCCTGTTTTCGATGTAGGAAGATGCCCTTGAACCTGGAGATTTGGGACCCATGGGATGGGTACCATGCAGTATTACTTGAAAGGGTCTGCGTTTGCTCACCCAACCTCACCGAAACTCTCAGCCCCAAGAGTGTCCACCCTTATGTCTCAATCAGCTGTGGGTCTAGATATGGTCAATCCAGGTTGCATCACAGCCCCTGAACGAATTTTGTAAGAATTTTTCTCTCTTTCACTGTCTTTGTTTCACGCGTTTTGAAAAGTAATTTATTTTTATAATGGGGTTTAGCTGCTTTTCACGGCTGTGTTTATGCCGCTTTACACCCCCTTGACTCACTTACAGAGAGATATCAATACATAGGTTTGAAGATTCTTACTAGTCAGATATATTCTTGTGCGGTGAATAGGGCGTGTTGAGTCCAGTTCACTGAAAAAGGAATAGGTCTTGTCTCTTACATATTGGGTTTATGGAACGGTATCTGAGCTAATTTGAAACCCTTGTTTTATGCATCACCCCACCTCACCTTGCCCGTTCAGCAGCCATAGTGTGTTTTCTGAACGTGTGACTCTGTTGTGTTTTGCAATTCAGTTCAAGTGTAGTGGTTTTTACATTCCCTCTATAAGTGATATCTTATGATAAGTGTCTTTTTCTGTGTGACTTATTTCACTTAGAATCGTCGTACCTAAATCCACTCATCGTGCTGCTACTAGCCTTATGACGTTGATTTCATGGCTGAGTGATATTCCATTGTACATGAGGACCCCAACTTCTTTATCCATTTTTCTCTTTCCTAGGATATTTAAGCTGTAATGAAGTGGGGGTTCTTGTCAACAGAGCAGCCCTAAACTTTGGGGTGCCTGTGTCTTGCTGATTTTTAGTTTTCCCAATTTATACGCCCATGAGTGGAAGTGCCCTATGCTCTCCAAGCTGTGTTTTTTAGATGTTTCAGAACACACCGTACACTTCTCCAGAGTGGCTGTTGGCAATTTACATCCCACCCATCAGCGTAGCAAGGCTCCCATTTCTCCATGGCCGGTCCTGCATTTCTGGTTTGGACACTTTTTTCCGCATGGCCCTTTTGCCCGCTGGGAAGCCAGACTTCTTTGGAGCGCTGATTGGCCTTTCCAGGTTGCTTGGTTGGCCAAAAAGGGCGTATGCGTTTTTTCCTGAATATATTCAGGAAAAAACGCATAGGCCCTTTTTGGCCAAGGGCATCATTGTCCACGTTTTGCCGCTTTTCAGGTGCTTTCAAGGCGATTCGAATCTACCTCCTGAAATCTGTTTCCTGCAATTCTGCCTTGCTTTCAAAGCCTCTTCGTTGCCTTCCCTTAATATATTTGTGGACGAGAGGTATCATTTAAAACTCTGCAGGTTTGTGAATTGCAGTGCCCCTGAGCTCCATTTTTCAACTCGCTTTTTTGGGAGCTGGCCGCAAAGGCGCAGGATTGCTTCAGGCCCTCTTCTGGTTCTGGGGGGCAGGCTGAGCTTGTGGTTAATTCTTCTTCCTGATGGGAAAATAGAGTGACCTGTGCCTGTCCCAACCCCTAGAGCTAGTCTCTCATTGGTTCCCCCTCTTCCCGTTCATCCTCAGGACAAATTGCAACCTGTACGGAACAGGAGGTTAAAGGTGCTGATTCTCCAAGGAGGGAGATGGCTAGTAAATCGGCTGGAATGGCGAACCCGAGCAAAGGAGATGAGAAATGAGGTGCATTTTAGAAACCTTTCCCGATCACACGGTGTACCATCTTCTGGGTTTCTCATGCCTGTTTTCGATGTAGGAAGATGCCCTTGAACCTGGAGATTTGGGACCCATGGGATGGGTACCATGCAGTATTACTTGAAAGGGTCTGCGTTTGCTCACCCAACCTCACCGAACCTCTCAGCCCCAAGAGTGTCCACCCTTATGTCTCAATCAGCTGTGGGTCTAGATATGGTGAATCCAGGTTGCATCACAGCCCCTGAACGAATTTTGTAAGGATTTTTCTCTCTTTCACTGTCTTTGTTTCACGCGTTTTGAAAAGTAATTTATTTTTATAATGGGGTTTAGCTGCTTTTCACGGCTGTGTTTATGCCGCTTTACACCCCCTTGACTCACTTACAGAGAGATATCAATACATAGGTTTGAAGATTCTTACTAGTCAGATATATTCTTGTGCGGTGAATAGGGCGTGTTGAGTCCAGTTCACTGAAAAAGGAATAGGTCTTGTCTCTTACATATTGGGTTTATGGAACGGTATCTGAGCTAATTTGAAACCCTTGTTTTATGCATCACCCCACCTCACCTTGCCCGTTCAGCAGCCATAGTGTGTTTTCTGAACGTGTGACTCTGTTGTGTTTTGCAATTCAGTTCAAGTGTAGTGGTTTTTACATTCCCTCTATAAGTGATATCTTATGATAAGTGTCTTTTTCTGTGTGACTTATTTCACTTAGAATCGTCGTACCTAAATCCACTCATCGTGCTGCTACTAGCCTTATGACGTTGATTTCATGGCTGAGTGATATTCCATTGTACATGAGGACCCCAACTTCTTTATCCATTTTTCTCTTTCCTAGGATATTTAAGGTGTAATGAAGTGGGGGTTCTTGTCAACAGAGCAGCCCTAAACTTTGGGGTGCCTGTGTCTTGCTGATTTTTAGTTTTCCCAATTTATACGCCCATGAGTGGAAGTGCCCTATGCTCTCCAAGCTGTGTTTTTTAGATGTTTCAGAACACACCGTACACTTCTCCAGAGTGGCTGTTGGCAATTTACATCCCACCCATCAGCGTAGCAAGGCTCCCATTTCTCCATGGCCGGTCCTGCATTTCTGGTTTGGACACTTTTTTCCGCATGGCCCTTTTGCCCGCTGGGAAGCCAGACTTCTTTGGAGCGCTGATTGGCCTTTCCAGGTTGCTTGGTTGGCCAAAAAGGGCGTATGCGTTTTTTCCTGAATATATTCAGGAAAAAACGCATAGGCCCTTTTTGGCCAAGGGCATCATTGTCCACGTTTTGCCGCTTTTCAGGTGCTTTCAAGGCGATTCGAATCTACCTCCTGAAATCTGTTTCCTGCAATTCTGCCTTGCTTTCAAAGCCTCTTCGTTGCCTTCCCTTAATATATTTGTGGACGAGAGGTATCATTTAAAACTCTGCAGGTTTGTGAATTGCAGTGCCCCTGAGCTCCATTTTTCAACTCGCTTTTTTGGGAGCTGGCCGCAAAGGCGCAGGATTGCTTCAGGCCCTCTTCTGGTTCTGGGGGGCAGGCTGAGCTTGTGGTTAATTCTTCTTCCTGATGGGAAAATAGAGTGACCTGTGCCTGTCCCAACCCCTAGAGCTAGTCTCTCATTGGTTCCCCCTCTTCCCGTTCATCCTCAGGACAAATTGCAACCTGTACGGAACAGGAGGTTAAAGGTGCTGATTCTCCAAGGAGGGAGATGGCTAGTAAATCGGCTGGAATGGCGAACCCGAGCAAAGGAGATGAGAAATGAGGTGCATTTTAGAAACCTTTCCCGATCACACGGTGTACCATCTTCTGGGTTTCTCATGCCTGTTTTCGATGTAGGAAGATGCCCTTGAACCTGGAGATTTGGGACCCATGGGATGGGTACCATGCAGTATTACTTGAAAGGGTCTGCGTTTGCTCACCCAACCTCACCGAACCTCTCAGCCCCAAGAGTGTCCACCCTTATGTCTCAATCAGCTGTGGGTCTAGATATGGTCAATCCAGGTTGCATCACAGCCCCTGAACGAATTTTGTAAGAATTTTTCTCTCTTTCACTGTCTTTGTTTCACGCGTTTTGAAAAGTAATTTATTTTTATAATGGGGTTTAGCTGCTTTTCACGGCTGTGTTTATGCCGCTTTACACCCCCTTGACTCACTTACAGAGAGATATCAATACATAGGTTTGAAGATTCTTACTAGTCAGATATATTCTTGTGCGGTGAATAGGGCGTGTTGAGTCCAGTTCACTGAAAAAGGAATAGGTCTTGTCTCTTACATATTGGGTTTATGGAACGGTATCTGAGCTAATTTGAAACCCTTGTTTTATGCATCACCCCACCTCACCTTGCCCGTTCAGCAGCCATAGTGTGTTTTCTGAACGTGTGACTCTGTTGTGTTTTGCAATTCAGTTCAAGTGTAGTGGTTTTTACATTCCCTCTATAAGTGATATCTTATGATAAGTGTCTTTTTCTGTGTGACTTATTTCACTTAGAATCGTCGTACCTAAATCCACTCATCGTGCTGCTACTAGCCTTATGACGTTGATTTCATGGCTGAGTGATATTCCATTGTACATGAGGACCCCAACTTCTTTATCCATTTTTCTCTTTCCTAGGATATTTAAGGTGTAATGAAGTGGGGGTTCTTGTCAACAGAGCAGCCCTAAACTTTGGGGTGCCTGTGTCTTGCTGATTTTTAGTTTTCCCAATTTATACGCCCATGAGTGGAAGTGCCCTATGCTCTCCAAGCTGTGTTTTTTAGATGTTTCAGAACACACCGTACACTTCTCCAGAGTGGCTGTTGGCAATTTACATCCCACCCATCAGCGTAGCAAGGCTCCCATTTCTCCATGGCCGGTCCTGCATTTCTGGTTTGGACACTTTTTTCCGCATGGCCCTTTTGCCCGCTGGGAAGCCAGACTTCTTTGGAGCGCTGATTGGCCTTTCCAGGTTGCTTGGTTGGCCAAAAAGGGCGTATGCGTTTTTTCCTGAATATATTCAGGAAAAAACGCATACGCCCTTTTTGGCCAAGGGCATCATTGTCCACGTTTTGCCGCTTTTCAGGTGCTTTCAAGGCGATTCGAATCTACCTCCTGAAATCTGTTTCCTGCAATTCTGCCTTGCTTTCAAAGCCTCTTCGTTGCCTTCCCTTAATATATTTGTGGACGAGAGGTATCATTTAAAACTCTGCAGGTTTGTGAATTGCAGTGCCCCTGAGCTCCATTTTTCAACTCGCTTTTTTGGGAGCTGGCCGCAAAGGCGCAGGATTGCTTCAGCCCCTCTTCTGGTTCTGGAGGGCAGGCTGAGCTTGTGCTTAATTCTTCTTCCTGATGGGAAAATAGAGTGACCTGTGCCTGTCCCAACACCTAGAGCTAGTCTCTCATTGGTTCCCCCTCTTCCCGTTCATCCTCAGGACAAATTGCAACCTGTACGGAACAGGAGGTTAAAGGTGCTGATTCTCCAAGGAGGGAGATGGCTAGTAAATCGGCTGGAATGGCGAACCCGAGCAAAGGAGATGAGAAATGAGGTGCGTTTTAGAAACCTTTCCCGATCACACGGTGTACCATCTTCTGGGTTTCTCATGCCTGTTTTCGATGTAGGAAGATGCCCTTGAACCTGGAGATTTGGGACCCATGGGATGGGTACCATGCAGTATTACTTGAAAGGGTCTGCGTTGGCTCACCCAACCTCACCGAACCTCTCAGCCCCAAGAGTGTCCACCCTTATGTCTCAATCAGCTGTGGGTCTAGATATGGTCAATCCAGGTTGCATCACAGCCCCTGAACGAATTTTGTAAGAATTTCTCTCTCTTTCACTGTCTTTGTTTCACGGGTTTTGAAAAGTAATTTATTTTTATAATGGGGTTTAGCTGCTTTTCACGGCTGTGTTTATGCCGCTTTACACCCCCTTGACTCACTTACAGAGAGATATCAATACATAGGTTTGAAGATTCTTACTAGTCAGATATATTCTTGTGCGGTGAATAGGGGGTGTTGGGTCCAGTTCACTGAAAAAGGAATAGGTCTTGTCTCTTACATATTGGGTTTATGGAACGGTATCTGAGCTAATTTGAAACCCTTGTTTTATGCATCACCCCACCTCACCTTGCCCGTTCAGCAGCCATAGTGTGTTTTCTGAACGTGTGACTCTGTTCTGTTTTGCAATTCAGTTCAAGTGTAGTGGTTTTTACATTCCCTCTATAAGTGATATCTTATGATAAGTGTCTTTTTCTGTGTGACTTATTTCACTTAGAATCGTCGTACCTAAATCCACTCATCGTGCTGCTACTAGCCTTATGACGTTGATTTCACGGCTGAGTGATATTCCATTGTACATGAGGACCCCAACTTCTTTATCCATTTTTCTCTTTCCTAGGATATTTAAGGTGTAATGAAGTGGGGGTTCTTGTCAACAGAGCAGCCCTAAACTTTGGGGTGCCTGTGTCTTGCTGATTTTTAGTTTTCCCAATTTATACGCCCATGAGTGGAAGTGCCCTATGCTCTCCAAGCTGTGTTTTTTAGATGTTTCAGAACACAGCGTACACTTCTCCAGAGTGGTTGTTGGCAATTTACATCCCGCCCATCAGCGTAGCAAGGCTCCCATTTCTCCATGGCCGGTCCTGCATTTCTGGTTTGGACACTTTTTTCCGCATGGCCCTTTTGCCCGCTGGGAAGCCAGACTTCTTTGGAGCGCTGATTGGCCTTTCCAGGTTGCTTGGTTGGCCAAAAAGGGCGTATGCGTTTTTTCCTGAATATATTCAGGAAAAAACGCATAAGCCCTTTTTGGCCAAGGGCATCATTGTCCACGTTTTGCCGCTTTTCAGGTGCTTTCAAGGCGATTCGAATCTACCTCCTGAAATCTGTTTCCTGCAATTCTGCCTTGCTTTCAAAGCCTCTTCGTTGCCTTCCCTTAATATATTTGTGGACGATAGGTATCATTTAAAACTCTGCAGGTTTGTGAATTGCAGTGCCCCTGAGCTCCATTTTTCAACTCGCTTTTTTGGAAGCTGGCCTCAAAGGCGCAGGATTGCTTCAGGCCTTCTTCTGGTTCTGGGGGGCAGGCTGAGCTTGTGCTTAATTCTTCTTCCTGATGGGAAAATAGAGTGACCTGTGCCTGTCCCAACACCTAGAGCTAGTCTCTCATTGGTTCCCCCTCTTCCCGTTCATCCTCAGGACAAATTGCAACCTGTACGGAACAGGAGGTTAAAGGTGCTGATTCTCCAAGGAGGGAGATGGCTAGTAAATCGGCTGGAATGGCGAACCCGAGCAAAGGAGATGAGAAATGAGGTGCGTTTTAGAAACCTTTCCCGATCACACGGTGTACCATCTTCTGGGTTTCTCATGCCTGTTTTCGATGTAGGACGATGCCCTTGAACCTGGAGATTTGGGACCCATGGGATGGGTACCATGCAGTATTACTTGAAAGGGTCTGCGTTGGCTCACCCAACCTCACCGAACCTCTCAGCCCCAAGAGTGTCCACCCTTATGTCTCAATCAGCTGTGGGTCTAGATATGGTCAATCCAGGTTGCATCACAGCCCCTGAACGAATTTTGTAAGAATTTCTCTCTCTTTCACTGTCTTTGTTTCACGGGTTTTGAAAAGTAATTTATTTTTATAATGGGGTTTAGCTGCTTTTCACGGCTGTGTTTATGCCGCTTTACACCCCCTTGACTCACTTACAGAGAGATATCAATACATAGGTTTGAAGATTCTTACTAGTCAGATATATTCTTGTGCGGTGAATAGGGGGTGTTGGGTCCAGTTCACTGAAAAAGGAATAGGTCTTGTCTCTTACATATTGGGTTTATGGAACGGTATCTGATCTAATTTGAAACCCTTGTTTTATGCATCACCCCACCTCACCTTGCCCGTTCAGCAGCCATAGTGTGTTTTCTGAACGTGTGACTCTGTTCTGTTTTGCAATTCAGTTCAAGTGTAGCGGTTTTTACAATCCCTCTATAAGTAATATCTTATGATAAGTGTCTTTTTCTGTGTGACTTATTTCACTTAGAATCGTCGTACCTAAATCCACTCATCGTGCTGCTACTAGCCTTATGACGTTGATTTCACGGCTGAGTGATATTCCATTGTACATGAGGACCCCAACTTCTTTATCCATTTTTCTCTTTCCTAGGATATTTAAGGTGTAATGAAGTGGGGGTTCTTGTCAACAGAGCAGCCCTAAACTTTGGGGTGCCTGTGTCTTGCTGATTTTTAGTTTTCCCAATTTATACGCCCATGAGTGGAAGTGCCCTATGCTCTCCAAGCTGTGTTTTTTAGATGTTTCAGAACACACCGTACACTTCTCCAGAGTGGCTGTTGGCAATTTACATCCCGCCCATCAGCGTAGCAAGGCTCCCATTTCTCCATGGCCGGTCCTGCATTTCTGGTTTGGACACTTTTTTCCGCATGGCCCTTTTGCCCGCTGGGAAGCCAGACTTCTTTGGAGCGCTGATTGGCCTTTCCAGGTTGCTTGGTTGGCCAAAAAGGGCGTATGCGTTTTTTCCTGAATATATTCAGGAAAAAAACGCATACGCCCTTTTTGGCCAAGGGCATCATTGTCCACGTTTTGCCGCTTTTCAGGTGCTTTCAAGGCGATTCGAATCTACCTCCTGAAATCTGTTTCCTGCAATTCTGCCTTGCTTTCAAAGCCTCTTCGTTGCCTTCCCTTAATATATTTGTGGACGAGAGGTATCATTTAAAACTCTGCAGGTTTGTGAATTGCAGTGCCCCTGAGCTCCATTTTTCAACTCGCTTTTTTGGGAGCTGGCCGCAAAGGCGCAGGATTGCTTCAGCCCCTCTTCTGGTTCTGGAGGGCAGGCTGAGCTTGTGCTTAATTCTTCTTCCTGATGGGAAAATAGAGTGACCTGTGCCTGTCCCAACACCTAGAGCTAGTCTCTCATTGGTTCCCCCTCTTCCCGTTCATCCTCAGGACAAATTGCAACCTGTACGGAACAGGAGGTTAAAGGTGCTGATTCTCCAAGGAGGGAGATGGCTAGTAAATCGGCTGGAATGGCGAACCCGAGCAAAGGAGATGAGAAATGAGGTGCGTTTTAGAAACCTTTCCCGATCACACGGTGTACCATCTTCTGGGTTTCTCATGCCTGTTTTCGATGTAGGAAGATGCCCTTGAACCTGGAGATTTGGGACCCATGGGATGGGTACCATGCAGTATTACTTGAAAGGGTCTGCGTTGGCTCACCCAACCTCACCGAACCTCTCAGCCCCAAGAGTGTCCACCCTTATGTCTCAATCAGCTGTGGGTCTAGATATGGTCAATCCAGGTTGCATCACAGCCCCTGAACGAATTTTGTAAGAATTTCTCTCTCTTTCACTGTCTTTGTTTCACGGGTTTTGAAAAGTAATTTATTTTTATAATGGGGTTTAGCTGCTTTTCACGGCTGTGTTTATGCCGCTTTACACCCCCTTGACTCACTTACAGAGAGATATCAATACATAGGTTTGAAGATTCTTACTAGTCAGATATATTCTTGTGCGGTGAATAGGGGGTGTTGAGTCCAGTTCACTGAAAAAGGAATAGGTCTTGTCTCTTACATATTGGGTTTATGGAACGGTATCTGAGCTAATTTGAAACCCTTGTTTTATGCATCACCCCACCTCACCTTGCCCGTTCAGCAGCCATAGTGTGTTTTCTGAACGTGTGACTCTGTTCTGTTTTGCAATTCAGTTCAAGTGTAGTGGTTTTTACATTCCCTCTATAAGTGATATCTTATGATAAGTGTCTTTTTCTGTGTGACTTATTTCACTTAGAATCGTCGTACCTAAATCCACTCATCGTGCTGCTACTAGCCTTATGACGTTGATTTCACGGCTGAGTGATATTCCATTGTACATGAGGACCCCAACTTCTTTATCCATTTTTCTCTTTCCTAGGATATTTAAGGTGTAATGAAGTGGGGGTTCTTGTCAACAGAGCAGCCCTAAACTTTGGGGTGCCTGTGTCTTGCTGATTTTTAGTTTTCCCAATTTATACGCCCATGAGTGGAAGTGCCCTATGCTCTCCAAGCTGTGTTTTTTAGATGTTTCAGAACACAGCGTACACTTCTCCAGAGTGGTTGTTGGCAATTTACATCCCGCCCATCAGCGTAGCAAGGCTCCCATTTCTCCATGGCCGGTCCTGCATTTCTGGTTTGGACACTTTTTTCCGCATGGCCCTTTTGCCCGCTGGGAAGCCAGACTTCTTTGGAGCGCTGATTGGCCTTTCCAGGTTGCTTGGTTGGCCAAAAAGGGCGTATGCGTTTTTTCCTGAATATATTCAGGAAAAAACGCATAAGCCCTTTTTGGCCAAGGGCATCATTGTCCACGTTTTGCCGCTTTTCAGGTGCTTTCAAGGCGATTCGAATCTACCTCCTGAAATCTGTTTCCTGCAAT
Organism: Balaenoptera acutorostrata; assembly: GCF_949987535.1. Lineage (NCBI taxonomy): Eukaryota > Metazoa > Chordata > Mammalia > Artiodactyla > Balaenopteridae > Balaenoptera > Balaenoptera acutorostrata. The sequence continues at coordinate 320,744 of NW_026645888.1, forward strand.
TCTGCCTTGCTTTCAAAGCCTCTTCGTTGCCTTCCCTTAATATATTTGTGGACGAGAGGTATCATTTAAAACTCTGCAGGTTTGTGAATTGCAGTGCCCCTGAGCTCCATTTTTCAACTCGCTTTTTTGGAAGCTGGCCTCAAAGGCGCAGGATTGCTTCAGGCCTTCTTCTGGTTCTGGGGGGCAGGCTGAGCTTGTGCTTAATTCTTCTTCCTGATGGGAAAATAGAGTGACCTGTGCCTGTCCCAACACCTAGAGCTAGTCTCTCATTGGTTCCCCCTCTTCCCGTTCATCCTCAGGACAAATTGCAACCTGTACGGAACAGGAGGTTAAAGGTGCTGATTCTCCAAGGAGGGAGATGGCTAGTAAATCGGCTGGAATGGCGAACCCGAGCAAAGGAGATGAGAAATGAGGTGCGTTTTAGAAACCTTTCCCGATCACACGGTGTACCATCTTCTGGGTTTCTCATGCCTGTTTTCGATGTAGGAAGATGCCCTTGAACCTGGAGATTTGGGACCCATGGGATGGGTACCATGCAGTATTACTTGAAAGGGTTTGCGTTGGCTCACCCAACCTCACCGAACCTCTCAGCCCCAAGAGTGTCCACCCTTATGTCTCAATCAGCTGTGGGTCTAGATATGGTCAATCCAGGTTGCATCACAGCCCCTGAACAAATTTTGTAAGAATTTCTCTCTCTTTCACTGTCTTTGTTTCACGGGTTTTGAAAAGTAATTTATTTTTATAATGGGGTTTAGCTGCTTTTCACGGCTGTGTTTATGCCACTTTACACCCCCTTGACTCACTTACAGAGAGATATCAATACATAGGTATGAAGATTCTTACTAGTCAGATATATTCTTGTGCGGTGAATAGGGGGTGTTGGGTCCAGTTCACTGAAAAAGGAATAGGTCTTGTCTCTTACATATTGGGTTTATGGAACGGTATCTGATCTAATTTGAAACCCTTGTTTAATGCATCACCCCACCTCACCTTTCCCGTTCAGCAGCCATAGTGTGTTTTCTAAACGTCTGACTCTGTTCTGTTTTGCAATTCAGTTCAAGTGTAGCAGTTTTTACATTCCCTCTATAAGTGATATCTTATGATAAGTGTCTTTTTCTGTGTGACTTATTTCACTTAGAATCGTCGTACCTAAATCCACTCATCGTGCTGCTACTAGCCTTATGACGTTGATTTCATGGCTGAGTGATATTCCATTGTACATGAAGACCCCAACTTCTTTATCCATTTTTCTCTTTCCTAGGATATTTAAGGTGTAATGAAGTGGGGGTTCTTGTCAACAGAGCAGCCCTAAACTTTGGGGTGCCTGTGTCTTGCTGATTTTTAGTTTTCCCAATTTATACGCCCATGAGTGGAAGTGCCCTATGCTCTCCAAGCTGTGTTTTTTAGATGTTTCAGAACACACCGTACACTTCTCCAGAGTGGCTGTTGGCAATTTACATCCCACCCATCAGCGTAGCAAGGCTCCCATTTCTCCATGGCCGGTCCCGCATTTCTGGTTTGGACACTTTTTTCCGCATGGCCCTTTTGCCCGCTGGGAAGCCAGACTTCTTTGGAGCGCTGATTGGCCTTTCCAGGTTGCTTGGTTGGCCAAAAAGGGCGTATGCGTTTTTTCCTGAATATATTCAGGAAAAAACGCATACGCCCTTTTTGGCCAAGGGCATCATTGTCCACGTTTTGCCGCTTTTCAGGTGCTTTCAAGGCGATTCGAATCTACCTCCTGAAATCTGTTTCCTGCAATTCTGCCTTGCTTTCATAGCCTCTTCGTTGCCTTCCCTTAATATATTTGTGGACGAGAGGTATCATTTAAAACTCTGCAGGTTTGTGAATTGCAGTGCCCCTGAGCTCCATTTTTCAACTCGCTTTTTTGGGAGCTGGCCGCAAAAGCGCAGGATTGCTTCAGGCCCTCTTCTGGTTCTGGGGGGCAGGCTGAGCTTGTGCTTAATTCTTCTTCCTGATGGGAAAATAGAGTGACCTGTGCCTGTCCCAACACCTAGAGCTAGTCTCTCATTGGTTCCCCCTCTTCCCGTTCATCCTCAGGACAGATTGCAACCTGTACGGAACAGGAGGTTAAAGGTGCTGATTCTCCAAGGAGGGAGATGGCTAGTAAATCGGCTGGAATGGCGAACCCGAGCAAAGGAGATGAGAAATGAGGTGCGTTTTAGAAACCTTTCCCGATCACACGGTGTACCATTTTCTGGGTTTCTCATGCCTGTTTTCGATGTAGGAAGATGCCCTTGAACCTGGAGATTTGGGACCCATGGGATGGGTACCCTGCAGTATTACTTGAAAGGGTCTGCGTTGTCTCACCCAACCTCACCTAACCTCTCAGCCCCAAGAGTGTCCACCCTTATGTCTCAATCAGCTGTGGGTCTAGATATGGTCAATCCAGGTTGCATCACAGCCCCTGAACGAATTTTGTAAGAATTTCTCTCTCTTTCACTGTCTTTGTTTCAGTGGTTTTTAAAAGTAATTTATTTTTATAATGGGGTTTAGCTGCTTTTCACGGCTGTGTTTATGCCGCTTTACACCCCCTTGACTCACTTACAGAGAGATATCAATACATAGGTTTGAAGATTCTTACTAGTCAGATATATTCTTGTGCGGTGAATAGGGGGTGTTGAGTCCAGTTCACTGAAAAAGGAATAGGTCTTGTCTCTTACATATTGGGTTTATGGAACGGTATCTGAGCTAATTTGAAACCCTTGTTTTATGCATCACCCCACCTCACCTTGCCCGTTCAGCAGCCATAGTGTGTTTTCTGAACGTGTGACTCTGTTCTGTTTTGCAATTCAGTTCAAGTGTAGCGGTTTTTACACTCCCTCTATAAGTAATATCTTATGATAAGTGTCTTTTTCTGTGTGACTTATTTCACTTAGAATCGTCGTACCTATATCCACTCATCGTGCTGCTACTAGCCTTATGACGTTGATTTCATGGCTGAGTGATATTCCATTGTACATGAGGACCCCAACTTCTTTATCCATTTTTCTCTTTCCTAGGATATTTAAGGTGTAATGAAGTGGGGGTTCTTGTCAACAGAGCAGCCCTAAACTTTGGGGTGCCTGTGTCTTGCTGATTTTTAGTTTTCCCAATTTATACGCCCATGAGTGGAAGTGCCCTATGCTCTCCAAGCTGTGTTTTCTGGATGTTTCAGAACACACCGTACACTTCTCCAGAGTGGCTGTTGGCAATTTACATCCCGCCCATCAGCGTAGCAAGGCTCCCATTTCTCCATGGCCGGTCCTGCATTTCTGGTTTGGACACTTTTTTCCGCATGGCCCTTTTGCCCGCTGGGAAGCCAGACTTCTTTGGAGCGCTGATTGGCCTTTCCAGGTTGCTTGGTTGGCCAAAAAGGGCGTATGCGTTTTTTCCTGAATATATTCAGGAAAAAACGCATACGCCCTTTTTGGCCAAGGGCATCATTGTCCACGTTTTGCCGCTTTTCAGGTGCTTTCAAGGCGATTCGAATCTACCTCCTGAAATCTGTTTCCTGCAATTCTGCCTTGCTTTCAAAGCCTCTTCGTTGCCTTCCCTTAATATATTTGTGGACGAGAGGTATCATTTAAAACTCTGCAGGTTTGTGAATTGCAGTGCCCCTGAGCTCCATTTTTCAACTCGCTTTTTTGGGAGCTGGCCGCAAAGGCGCAGGATTCCTTCAGGCCCTCTTCTGGTTCTGGAGGGCAGGCTGAGCTTGTGCTTAATTCTTCTTCCTGATGGGAAAATAGAGTGACCTGTGCCTGTCCCAACACCTAGAGCTAGTCTCTCATTGGTTCCCCCTCTTCCCGTTCATCCTCAGGACAAATTGCAACCTGTACGGAACAGGAGGTTAAAGGTGCTGATTCTCCAAGGAGGGAGATGGCTAGTAAATCGGCTGGAATGGCGAACCCGAGCAAAGGAGATGAGAAATGAGGTGCGTTTTAGAAACCTTTCCCGATCACACGGTGTACCATCTTCTGGGTTTCTCATGCCTGTTTTCAATGTAGGAAGATGCCCTTGAACCCGGAGATTTGGGACCCATGGGATGCGTACCATGCAGTATTACTTGAAAGGGTCTGCGTTGGCTCACCCAACCTCACCGAACCTCTCAGCCCCAAGAGTGTCCACCCTTATGTCTCAATCAGCTGTGGGTCTAGATATGGTCAATCCAGGTTGCATCACAGCCCCTGAACGAATTTTGTAAGAATTTCTCTCTCTTTCACTGTCTTTGTTTCACGGGTTTTGAAAAGTAATTTATTTTTATAATGGGGTTTAGCTGCTTTTCACGGCTGTGTTTATGCCGCTTTACACCCCCTTGACTCACTTACAGAGAGATATCAATACATAGGTTTGAAGATTCTTACTAGTCAGATATATTCTTGTGCGGTGAATAGGGGGTGTTGAGTCCAGTTCACTGAAAAAGGAATAGGTCTTGTCTATTACATATTGGGTTTATGGAACGGTATCTGAGCTAATTTGAAACCCTTGTTTTATGCATCACCCCACCTCACCTTGCCCGTTCAGCAGCCATAGTGTGTTTTCTGAACGTGTGACTCTGTTCTGTTTTGCAATTCAGTTCAAGTGTAGTGGTTTTTACATTCCCTCTATAAGTGATATCTTATGATAAGTGTCTTTTTCTGTGTGACTTATTTCACTTAGAATCGTCGTACCTAAATCCACTCATCGTGCTGCTACTAGCCTTATGACGTTGATTTCATGGCTGAGTGATATTCCATTGTACATGAGGACCCCAACTTCTTTATCCATTTTTCTCTTTCCTAGGATATTTAAGGTGTAATGAAGTGGGGGTTCTTGTCAACAGAGCAGCCCTAAACTTTGGGGTGCCTGTGTCTTGCTGATTTTTAGTTTTCCCAATTTATACGCCCATGAGTGGAAGTGCCCTATGCTCTCCAAGCTGTGTTTTCTGGATGTTTCAGAACACACCGTACACTTCTCCAGAGTGGCTGTTGGCAATTTACATCCCGCCCATCAGCGTAGCAAGGCTCCCATTTCTCCATGGCCGGTCCTGCATTTCTGGTTTGGACACTTTTTTCCGCATGGCCCTTTTGCCCGCTGGGAAGCCAGACTTCTTTGGAGCGCTGATTGGCCTTTCCAGGTTGCTTGGTTGGCCAAAAAGGGCGTATGCGTTTTTTCCTGAATATATTCAGGAAAAAACGCATACGCCCTTTTTGGCCAAGGGCATCATTGTCCACGTTTTGCCGCTTTTCAGGTGCTTTCAAGGCGATTCGAATCTACCTCCTGAAATCTGTTTCCTGCAATTCTGCCTTGCTTTCAAAGCCTCTTCGTTGCCTTCCCTTAATATATTTGTGGACGAGAGGTATCATTTAAAACTCTGCAGGTTTGTGAATTGCAGTGCCCCTGAGCTCCATTTTTCAACTCGCTTTTTTGGGAGCTGGCCGCAAAGGCGCAGGATTCCTTCAGGCCCTCTTCTGGTTCTGGAGGGCAGGCTGAGCTTGTGCTTAATTCTTCTTCCTGATGGGAAAATAGAGTGACCTGTGCCTGTCCCAACACCTAGAGCTAGTCTCTCATTGGTTCCCCCTCTTCCCGTTCATCCTCAGGACAAATTGCAACCTGTACGGAACAGGAGGTTAAAGGTGCTGATTCTCCAAGGAGGGAGATGGCTAGTAAATCGGCTGGAATGGCGAACCCGAGCAAAGGAGATGAGAAATGAGGTGCGTTTTAGAAACCTTTCCCGATCACACGGTGTACCATCTTCTGGGTTTCTCATGCCTGTTTTCAATGTAGGAAGATGCCCTTGAACCCGGAGATTTGGGACCCATGGGATGCGTACCATGCAGTATTACTTGAAAGGGTCTGCGTTGGCTCACCCAACCTCACCGAACCTCTCAGCCCCAAGAGTGTCCACCCTTATGTCTCAATCAGCTGTGGGTCTAGATATGGTCAATCCAGGTTGCATCACAGCCCCTGAACGAATTTTGTAAGAATTTCTCTCTCTTTCACTGTCTTTGTTTCACGGGTTTTGAAAAGTAATTTATTTTTATAATGGGGTTTAGCTGCTTTTCACGGCTGTGTTTATGCCGCTTTACACCCCCTTGACTCACTTACAGAGAGATATCAATACATAGGTTTGAAGATTCTTACTAGTCAGATATATTCTTGTGCGGTGAATAGGGGGTGTTGAGTCCAGTTCACTGAAAAAGGAATAGGTCTTGTCTATTACATATTGGGTTTATGGAACGGTATCTGAGCTAATTTGAAACCCTTGTTTTATGCATCACCCCACCTCACCTTGCCCGTTCAGCAGCCATAGTGTGTTTTCTGAACGTGTGACTCTGTTCTGTTTTGCAATTCAGTTCAAGTGTAGTGGTTTTTACATTCCCTCTATAAGTGATATCTTATGATAAGTGTCTTTTTCTGTGTGACTTATTTCACTTAGAATCGTCGTACCTAAATCCACTCATCGTGCTGCTACTAGCCTTATGACGTTGATTTCATGGCTGAGTGATATTCCATTGTACATGAGGACCCCAACTTCTTTATCCATTTTTCTCTTTCCTAGGATATTTAAGGTGTAATGAAGTGGGGGTTCTTGTCAACAGAGCAGCCCTAAACTTTGGGGTGCCTGTGTCTTGCTGATTTTTAGTTTTCCCAATTTATACGCCCATGAGTGGAAGTGCCCTATGCTCTCCAAGCTGTGTTTTTTAGATGTTTCAGAACACACCGTACACTTCTCCAGAGTGGCTGTTGGCAATTTACATCCCGCCCATCAGCGTAGCAAGGCTCCCATTTCTCCATGGCCGGTCCTGCATTTCTGGTTTGGACACTTTTTTCCGCATGGCCCTTTTGCCCGCTGGGAAGCCAGACTTCTTTGGAGCGCTGATTGGCCTTTCCAGGTTGCTTGGTTGGCCAAAAAGGGCGTATGCGTTTTTTCCTGAATATATTCAGGAAAAAACGCATACGCCCTTTTTGGCCAAGGGCATCATTGTCCACGTTTTGCCGCTTTTCAGGTGCTTTCAAGGCGATTCTAATCTACCTCCTGAAATCTGTTTCCTGCAATTCTGCCTTGCTTTCAAAGCCTCTTCGTTGCCTTCCCTTAATATATTTGTGGACGAGAGGTATCATTTAAAACTCTGCAGGTTTGTGAATTGCAGTGCCCCTGAGCTCCATTTTTCAACTCGCTTTTTTGGGAGCTGGCCGCAAAGGCGCAGGATTCCTTCAGGCCCTCTTCTGGTTCTGGAGGGCAGGCTGAGCTTGTGCTTAATTCTTCTTCCTGATGGGAAAATAGAGTGACCTGTGCCTGTCCCAACACCTAGAGCTAGTCTCTCATTGGTTCCCCCTCTTCCCGTTCATCCTCAGGACAAATTGCAACCTGTACGGAACAGGAGGTTAAAGGTGCTGATTCTCCAAGGAGGGAGATGGCTAGTAAATCGGCTGGAATGGCGAACCCGAGAAAAGGAGATGAGAAATGAGGTGCGTTTTAGAAACCTTTCCCGATCACACGGTGTACCATCTTCTGGGTTTCTCATGCCTGTTTTCGATGTAGGAAGATGCCCTTGAACCTGGAGATTTGGGACCCATGGGATGGGTACCATGCAGTATTACTTGAAAGGGTCTGCGTTGGCTCACCCAACCTCACCGAACCTCTCAGCCCCAAGAGTGTCCACCCTTATGTCTCAATCAGCTGTGGGTCTAGATATGGTCAATCCAGGTTGCATCACAGCCCCTGAACGAATTTTGTAAGAATTTCTCTCTCTTTCACTGTCTTTGTTTCACGGGATTTGAAAAGTAATTTATTTTTATAATGGGGTTTAGCTGCTTTTCACGGCTGTGTTTATGCCGCTTTACACCCCCTTGACTCACTTACAGAGAGATATCAATACATAGGTTTGAAGATTCTTACTAGTCAGATATATTCTTGTGCGGTGAATAGGGGGTGTTGAGTCCAGTTCACTGAAAAAGGAATAGGTCTTGTCTCTTACATATTGGGTTTATGGAACGGTATCTGAGCTAATTTGAAACCCTTGTTTTATGCATCACCCCACCTCACCTTTCCCGTTCAGCAGCCATCGTGTGTTTTCTGAACGTGTGACTCTGTTCTGTTTTGTAATTCAGTTCAAGTGTAGCGGTTTTTACATTCCCTCTATAAGTGATTTCTTATGATAAGTGTCTTTTTCTGTGTGACTTATTTCACTTAGAATCGTCGTACCTAAATCCACTCATCGTGCTGCTACTAGCCTTATGACGATGATTTCATGGCTGAGTGATATTCCATTGTGCATGAGGACCACAACTTCTTTATCCACTTTTCTCTTTCCTAGGATATTTAAGGTGTAATGAAGTGGGGGTTCTTGTCAACAGAGCAGCCCTAAACTTTGGGGTGCCTGTGTCTTGCTGATTTTTAGTTTTCCCAATTTATACGCCCATGAGTGGAAGTGCCCTATGCTCTCCAAGCTGTGTTTTTTAGATGTTTCAGAACACACTGTACACTTCTCCAGAGTGGCTGTTGGCAATTTACATCCCGCCCATCAGCGTAGCAAGGCTCCCATTTCTCCATGGCCGGTCCTGCATTTCTGGTTTGGACACTTTTTTTCCGCATGGCCCTTTTGCCCGCTGGGAAGCCAGACTTCTTTGGAGCGCTGATTGGCCTTTCCAGGTTGCTTGGTTGGCCAAAAAGGGCGTATGCGTTTTTTCCTGAATATATTCAGGAAAAAACGCATACGCCCTTTTTGGCCAAGGGCATCATTGTCCACGTTTTGCCGCTTTTCAGGTGCTTTCAAGGCGATTCTAATCTACCTCCTGAAATCTGTTTCCTGCAATTCTGCCTTGCTTTCAAAGCCTCTTCGTTGCCTTCCCTTAATATATTTGTGGACGAGAGGTATCATTTAAAACTCTGCAGGTTTGTGAATTGCAGTGCCCCTGAGCTGCATTTTTCAACTCGCTTTTTTGGGAGCTGGCCGCAAAGGCGCAGGATTCCTTCAGGCCCTCTTCTGGTTCTGGAGGGCAGGCTGAGCTTGTGCTTAATTCTTCTTCCTGATGGGAAAATAGAGTGACCTGTGCCTGTCCCAACACCTAGAGCTAGTCTCTCATTGGTTCCCCCTCTTCCCGTTCATCCTCAGGACAAATTGCAACCTGTACGGAACAGGAGGTTAAAGGTGCTGATTCTCCAAGGAGGGAGATGGCTAGTAAATCGGCTGGAATGGCGAACCCGAGAAAAGGAGATGAGAAATGAGGTGCGTTTTAGAAACCTTTCCCGATCACACGGTGTACCATCTTCTGGGTTTCTCATGCCTGTTTTCGATGTAGGAAGATGCCCTTGAACCTGGAGATTTGGGACCCATGGGATGGGTACCATGCAGTATTACTTGAAAGGGTCTGCGTTGGCTCACCCAACCTCACCGAACCTCTCAGACCCAAGAGTGTCCACCCTTATGTCTCAATCAGCTGTGGGTCTAGATATGGTCAATCCAGGTTGCATCACAGCCCCTGAACGAATTTTGTAAGAATTTCTCTCTCTTTCACTGTCTTTGTTTCACGGGATTTGAAAAGTAATTTATTTTTATAATGGGGTTTAGCTGCTTTTCACGGCTGTGTTTATGCCGCTTTACACCCCCTTGACTCACTTACAGAGAGATATCAATACATAGGTTTGAAGATTCTTACTAGTCAGATATATTCTTGTGCGGTGAATAGGGGGTGTTGAGTCCAGTTCACTGAAAAAGGAATAGGTCTTGTCTCTTACATATTGGGTTTATGGAACGGTATCTGAGCTAATTTGAAACCCTTGTTTTATGCATCACCCCACCTCACCTTTCCCGTTCAGCAGCCATCGTGTGTTTTCTGAACGTGTGACTCTGTTCTGTTTTGTAATTCATTTCAAGTGTAGCGGTTTTTACATTCCCTCTATAAGTGATTTCTTATGATAAGTGTCTTTTTCTGTGTGACTTATTTCACTTAGAATCGTCGTACCTAAATCCACTCATCGTGCTGCTACTAGCCTTATGACGATGATTTCATGGCTGAGTGATATTCCATTGTGCATGAGGACCACAACTTCTTTATCCACTTTTCTCTTTCCTAGGATATTTAAGGTGTAATGAAGTGGGGGTTCTTGTCAACAGAGCAGCCCTAAACTTTGGGGTGCCTGTGTCTTGCTGATTTTTAATTTTCCCAATTTATATGCCCATGAGTGGAAGTGCCCTATGCTCTCCAAGCTGTGTTTTTTAGATGTTTCAGGACACACCGTACGCTTCTCCAGAGTGGCTGTTGGCAATTTACATCCCGCCCATCAGCGTAGCAAGGCTCCCATTTCTCCATGGCCGGTCCTGCATTTCTGGTTTGGACACTTTTTTCCGCATGGCCCTTTTGCCCGCTGGGAAGCCAGACTTCTTTGGAGCGCTGATTTGCCTTTCCAGGTGGCTTGGTTGGCCAAAAAGGGCGTATGCGTTTTTTCCTGAATATATTCAGGAAAAAACGCATACGCCCTTTTTGGCCAAGGGCATCATTGTCCACGTTTTGCCGCTTTTCATGTGCTTTCAAGGCGATTCGAATCTACCTCCTGAAATCTGTTTCCTGCAATTCTGCCTTGCGTTCAAAGCCTCTTCGTTGCCTTCCCTCAATATATTTGTGGACGAGAGTTATCATTTATAACTCTGCAGGTTTGTGAATTGCAGTGCCCCTGAGCTCCATTTTTCCAGTCGCTTTTTTGGGAGCTGGCCGCAAAAGTGCAGGATTGCTTCAGGCCCTCTTCTGGTTCTGGGGGGCAGGCTGAGCTTGTGCTTAATTCTTCTTCCTGATGGGAAAATAGAGTGACCTGTGCCTGTCCCAACCCTTAGAGCTAGTCTCTCATTGGTTCCCCCTCTTCCCGTTCATCCTCAGGACAAATTGCCACCTGTACGGAACAGGAGGTTAAAGGTGCTGATTCTCCATGGAGGGAGATGGCTAGTAAAGCGGCTGGAATGGCGAACCCGAGCACAAGGAGATGAGAAATGAGGTGCGTTTTAGAAACCTTTCCCGATCACACGGTGTACCATCTTCTGGGTTTCTCATGCCTGTTTTCGACGTAGGAAGATGCCCTTGAACCTGGAGATTTGGGACCCATGGGATGGGTACCATGCAGTATTACTTGAAAGGGTCTGCGTTGGCTCATGCAACCTCACCAAACCTCTGAGCCCCAAGAGTGTCCACCCTTATGTCTCAATCAGCTGTGGGTCTAGATATGGTCAATCCAGGTTGCATCACAGCCCCTGAACGAATTTTGTAAGAATTTCTCTCTCTTTCACTGTCTTTGTTTCACGGGTTTTGAAAAGTAATTTATTTTTATAATGGGGTTTAGCTGCTTTTCACGGCTGTGTTTATGCCGCTTTACACCCCCTTGACTCACTTACAGAGAGATATCAATACATAGGTTTGAAGATTCTTACTAGTCAGATATATTCTTGTGCAGTGAATAGGGGGTGTTGAGTCCAGTTCACTGAGCAAGGAGTAGGTCTTGTCTACTACATTTTGGGCTTATGGAACGGTATCTGAGCTAATTTGAAACCCTTGTTTTATGCATCACCCCACCTCACCTTTCCCGTTCAGCAGCCATCGTGTGTTTTCTGAACGTGTGACTCTGTTCTGTTTTGTAATTCAGTTCAAGTGTAGCGGTTTTTACATTCCCTCTATAAGTGACTTTTTCTGTGTGACTTATTTCACTTAGAATCGTCGTACCTAAATCCACTCATCGTGCTGCTACTAGCCTTATGACGATGATTTCATGGCTGAGTGATATTCCATTGTGCATGAGGACCACAACTTCTTTATCCACTTTTCTCTTTCCTAGGATATTTAAGGTGTAATGAAGTGGGGTTCTTGTCAACAGAGCAGCCCTAAACTTTGGGGTGCCTGTGTCTTGCTGATTTTTAGTTTTCCCAATTTATACGCCCATGAGTGGAAGTGCCCTATGCTCTCAAAGCTGTGTTTTTTAGATGTTTCAGGACACACCGTACGCTTCTCCAGAGTGGCTGTTGGCAATTTACATCCCGCCCATCAGCGTAGCAAGGCTCCCATTTCTCCATGGCCGGTCCTGCATTTCTGGTTTGGACACTTTTTTCCGCATGGCCCTTTTGCCCCCTGGGAAGCCAGACTTCTTTGGAGCGCTGATTTGCCTTTCCAGGTGGCTTGGTTGGCCAAAAAGGGCGTATGCGTTTTTTCCTGAATATATTCAGGAAAAAACGCATACGCCCTTTTTGGCCAAGGGCATCATTGTCCACGTTCTGCCGCTTTTCATGTGCTTTCAAGGCGATTCGAATCTACCTCCTGAAATCTGTTTCCTGCAATTCTGCCTTGCGTTCAAAGCCTCTTCGTTGCCTTCCCTCAATATATTTGTGGACGAGAGTTATCATTTATAACTCTGCAGGTTTGTGAATTGCAGTGCCCCTGAGCTCCATTTTTCCAGTCGCTTTTTTGGGAGCTGGCCGCAAAAGTGCAGGATTGCTTCAGGCCCTCTTCTGGTTCTGGGGGGCAGGCTGAGCTTGTGCTTAATTCTTCTTCCTGATGGGAAAATAGAGTGACCTGTGCCTGTCCCAACCCCTAGAGCTAGTCTCTCATTGGTTCCCCCTCTTCCCGTTCATCCTCAGGACAAATTGCAACCTGTACGGAACAGGAGGTTAAAGGTGCTGAATCTCCATGGAGGGAGATGGCTAGTAAAGCGGCTGGAATGGCGAACCCGAGCACAAGGAGATGAGAAATGAGGTACGTTTTAGAAACCTTTCCCGATCACACGGTGTACCATCTTCTGGGTTTCTCATGCATGTTTTCGACGTAGGAAGATGCCCTTGAACCTGGAGATTTGGGACCCATGGGATGGGTTCCATGCAGTATTACTTTAAAGGGTCTGTGTTGGCTCATGCAACCTCACCAAACCTCTGAGCCCCAAGAGTGTCCACCCTTATGTCTCAATCAGCTGTGGGTCTAGATATGGTCAATCCAGGTTGCATCACAGCCCCTGAACGAATTTTGTAAGAATTTCTCTCTCTTTCACTGTCTTTGTTTCACGGGTTTTGAAAAGTAATTTATTTTTATAATGGGGTTTAGCTGCTTTTCACGGCTGTGTTTATGCCGCTTTACACCCCCTTGACTCACTTACAGAGAGATATCAATACATAGGTTTGAAGATTCTTACTAGTCAGATATATTCTTGTGCGGTGAATAGGGGGTGTTGAGTCCAGTTCACTGAGCAAGGAGTAGGTCTTGTCTACTACATTTTGGGCTTATGGAACGGTATCTGAGCTAATTTGAAACCCTTGTTTTATGCATCACCCCACCTCACCTTTCCCGTTCAGCAGCCATCGTGTGTTTTCTGAACGTGTGACTCTGTTCTGTTTTGTAATTCAGTTCAAGTGTAGCGGTTTTTACATTCCCTCTATAAGTGATTTCTTATGATAAGTGTCTTTTTCTGTGTGACTTATTTCACTTAGAATCGTCGTACCTAAATCCACTCATCGTGCTGCTACTAGCCTTATGACGATGATTTCATGGCTGAGTGATATTCCATTGTGCATGAGGACCACAACTTCTTTATCCACTTTTCTCTTTCCTAGGATATTTAAGGTGTAATGAAGTGGGGGTTCTTGTCAACAGAGCAGCCCTAAACTTTGGGGTGCCTGTGTCCTGCTGATTTTTAGTTTTCCCAATTTATACGCCCATGAGTGGAAGTGCCCTATGCTCTCCAAGCTGTGTTTTTTAGATGTTTCAGGACACACCGTACGCTTCTCCAGAGTGGCTGTTGGCAATTTACATCCCGCCCATCAGCGTAGCAAGGCTCCCATTTCTCCATGGCCGGTCCTGCATTTCTGGTTTGGACACTTTTTTCCGCATGGCCCTTTTGCCCGCTGGGAAGCCAGACTTCTTTGGAGCGCTGATTTGCCTTTCCAGGTGGCTTGGTTGGCCAAAAAGGGCGTATGCGTTTTTTCCTGAATATATTCAGGAAAAAACACATACGCCCTTTTTGGCCAAGGGCATCATTGTCCACGTTTTGCCGCTTTTCATGTGCTTTCAAGGCGATTCGAATCTACCTCCTGAAATCTGTTTCCTGCAATTCTGCCTTGCGTTCAAAGCCTCTTCGTTGCCTTCCCTCAATATATTTGTGGACGAGAGTTATCATTTATAACTCTGCAGGTTTGTGAATTGCAGTGCCCCTGAGCTCCATTTTTCCAGTCGCTTTTTTGGGAGCTGGCCGCAAAAGTGCAGGATTGCTTCAGGCCCTCTTCTGGTTCTGGGGGGCAGGCTGAGCTTGTGCTTAATTCTTCTTCCTGATGGGAAAATAGAGTGACCTGTGCCTGTCCCAACACCTAGAGCTAGTCTCTCATTGGTTCCCCCTCTTCCCGTTCATCCTCAGGACAGATTGCAACCTGTACGGAACAGGAGGTTAAAGGTGCTGATTCTCCAAGGAGGGAGATGGCTAGTAAATCGGCTGGAATGGCGAACCCGAGCAAAGGAGATGAGAAATGAGGTGCGTTTTAGAAACCTTTCCCGATCACACGGTGTACCATCTTCTGGGTTTCTCATGCCTGTTTTCGACGTAGGAAGATGCCCTTGAACCTGGAGATTTGGGACCCATGGGATGGGTACCATGCAGTATTACTTGAAAGGGTCTGCGTTGGCTCACCCAACCTCACCGAAACTCTCAGCCCCAAGAGTGTCCACCCTTATGTCTCAATCAGCTGTGGGTCTAGATATGGTCAATCCAGGTTGCATCACAGCCCCTGAACGAATTTTGTAAGAATTTCTCTCTCTTTCACTGTCTTTGTTTCAGTGGTTTTTAAAAGTAATTTATTTTTATAATGGGGTTTAGCTGCTTTTCACGGCTGTGTTTATGCCGCTTTACACCCCCTTGACTCACTTACAGAGAGATATCAATACATAGGTTTGAAGATTCTTACTAGTCAGATATATTCTTGTGCGGTGAATAGGGGGTGTTGAGTCCAGTTCACTGAAAAAGGAATAGGTCTTGTCTCTTACATATTGGGTTTATGGAACGGTATCTGAGCTAATTTGAAACCCTTGTTTTATGCATCACCCCACCTCACCTTGCCCGTTCAGCAGCCATAGTGTGTTTTCTGAACGTGTGACTCTGTTCTGTTTTGCAATTCAGTTCAAGTGTAGCGGTTTTTACACTCCCTCTATAAGTGATATCTTATGATAAGTGTCTTTTTCTGTGTGACTTATTTCACTTAGAATCGTCGTACCTAAATCCACTCATCGTGCTGCTACTAGCCTTATGACGTTGATTTCATGGCTGAGTGATATTCCATTGTACATGAGGACCCCAACTTCTTTATCCATTTTTCTCTTTCCTAGGATATTTAAGGTGTAATGAAGTGGGGGTTCTTGTCAACAGAGCAGCCCTAAACTTTGGGGTGCCTGTGTCTTGCTGATTTTTAGTTTTCCCAATTTATACGCCCATGAGTGGAAGTGCCCTATGCTCTCCAAGCTGTGTTTTTTAGATGTTTCAGAACACACCGTACACTTCTCCAGAGTGGAGGTTGGCAATTTACATCCCGCCCATCAGCGTAGCAAGGCTCCCATTTCTCCATGGCCGGTCCTGCATTTCTGGTTTGGACACTTTTTTCCGCATGGCCCTTTTGCCCGCTGGGAAGCCAGACTTCTTTGGAGCGCTGATTGGCCTTTCCAGGTTGCTTGGTTGGCCAAAAAGGGCGTATGCGTTTTTTCCTGAATATATTCAGGAAAAAACGCATACGCCCTTTTTGGCCAAGGGCATCATTGTCCACGTTTTGCCGCTTTTCAGGTGCTTTCAAGGCGATTCGAATCTACCTCCTGAAATCTGTTTCCTGCAATTCTGCCTTGCTTTCAAAGCCTCTTCGTTGCCTTCCCTTAATATATTTGTGGACGAGAGGTATCATTTAAAACTCTGCAGGTTTGTGAATTGCAGTGCCCCTGAGCTCCATTTTTCAACTCGCTTTTTTGGGAGCTGGCCGCAAAGGCGCAGGATTCCTTCAGGCCCTCTTCTGGTTCTGGAGGGCAGGCTGAGCTTGTGCTTAATTCTTCTTCCTGATGGGAAAATAGAGTGACCTGTGCCTGTCCCAATACCTAGAGCTAGTCTCTCATTGGTTCCCCCTCTTCCCGTTCATCCTCAGGACAAATTGCAACCTGTACGGAACAGGATTTTAAAGGTGCTGATTCTCCAAGGAGGGAGATGGCTAGTAAATCGGCTGGAATGGCGAACCCGAGAAAAGGAGATGAGAAATGAGGTGCGTTTTAGAAACCTTTCCCGATCACACGGTGTACCATCTTCTGGGTTTCTCATGCCTGTTTTCGATGTAGGAAGATGCCCTTGAACCTGGAGCTTTGGGACCCATGGGATGGGTACCATGCAGTATTACTTGAAAGGGTCTGCGTTGGCTCACCCAACCTCACCGAACCTCTCAGCCCCAAGAGTGTCCACCCTTATGTCTCAATCAGCTGTGGGTCTAGATATGGTCAATCCAGGTTGCATCACAGCCCCTGAACGAATTTTGTAAGAATTTCTCTCTCTTTCACTGTCTTTGTTTCACGGGATTTGAAAAGTAATTTATTTTTATAATGGGGTTTAGCTGCTTTTCACGGCTGTGTTTATGCCGCTTTACACCCCCTTGACTCACTTACAGAGAGATATCAATACATAGGTTTGAAGATTCTTACTAGTCAGATATATTCTTGTGCGGTGAATAGGGGGTGTTGAGTCCAGTTCACTGAAAAAGGAATAGGTCTTGTCTCTTACATTTTGGGTTTATGGAACGGTATCTGAGCTAATTTGAAACCCTTGTTTTATGCATCACCCCACCTCACCTTTCCCGTTCAGCAGCCATCGTGTGTTTTCTGAACGTGTGACTCTGTTCTGTTTTGTAATTCAGTTTAAGTGTAGCGGTTTTTACATTCCCTCTATAAGTGATTTCTTATGATAAGTGTCTTTTTCTGTGTGACTTATTTCACTTAGAATCGTCGTACCTAAATCCACTCATCGTGCTGCTACTAGCCTTATGACGATGATTTCATGGCTGAGTGATATTCCATTGTGCATGAGGACCACAACTTCTTTATCCACTTTTCTCTTTCCTAGGATATTTAAGGTGTAATGAAGTGGGGGTTCTTGTCAACAGAGCAGCCCTAAACTTTGGGGTGCCTGTGTCTTGCTGATTTTTAGTTTTCCCAATTTATACGCCCATGAGTGGAAGTGCCCTATGCTCTCCAAGCTGTGTTTTTTAGATGTTTCAGAACACACCGTACGCTTCTCCAGAGTGGCTGTTGGCAATTTACATCCCGCCCATCAGCGTAGCAAGGCTCCCATTTCTCCATGGCCGGTCCTGCATTTCTGGTTTGGACACTTTTTTCCGCATGGCCCTTTTGCCCGCTGGGAAGCCAGACTTCTTTGGAGCGCTGATTGGCCTTTCCAGGTTGCTTGGTTGGCCAAAAAGGGCGTATGCGTTTTTTCCTGAATATATTCAGGAAAAAACGCATACGCCCTTTTTGGCCAAGGGCATCATTGTCCACGTTTTGCCGCTTTTCAGGTGCTTTCAAGGCGATTCTAATCTACCTCCTGAAATCTGTTTCCTGCAATTCTGCCTTGCTTTCAAAGCCTCTTCGTTGCCTTCCCTTAATATATTTGTGGACGAGAGGTATCATTTAAAACTCTGCAGGTTTGTGAATTGCAGTGCCCCTGAGCTCCATTTTTCAACTCGCTTTTTTGGGAGCTGGCCGCAAAGGCGCAGGATTCCTTCAGGCCCTCTTCTGGTTCTGGAGGGCAGGCTGAGCTTGTGCTTAATTCTTCTTCCTGATGGGAAAATAGAGTGACCTGTGCCTGTCCCAACACCTAGAGCTAGTCTCTCATTGGTTCCCCCTCTTCCCGTTCATCCTCAGGACAAATTGCAACCTGTACGGAACAGGAGGTTAAAGGTGCTGATTCTCCAAGGAGGGAGATGGCTAGTAAATCGGCTGGAATGGCGAACCCGAGAAAAGGAGATGAGAAATGAGGTGCGTTTTAGAAACCTTTCCCGATCACACGGTGTACCATCTTCTGGGTTTCTCATGCCTGTTTTCGATGTAGGAAGATGCCCTTGAACCTGGAGATTTGGGACCCATGGGATGGGTACCATGCAGTATTACTTGAAAGGGTCTGCGTTGGCTCACCCAACCTCACCGAACCTCTCAGCCCCAAGAGTGTCCACCCTTATGTCTCAATCAGCTGTGGGTCTAGATATGGTCAATCCAGGTTGCATCACAGCCCCTGAACGAATTTTGTAAGAATTTCTCTCTCTTTCACTGTCTTTGTTTCACGGGATTTGAAAAGTAATTTATTTTTATAATGGGGTTTAGCTGCTTTTCACGGCTGTGTTTATGCCGCTTTACACCCCCTTGACTCACTTACAGAGAGATATCAATACATAGGTTTGAAGATTCTTACTAGTCAGATATATTCTTGTGCGGTGAATAGGGGGTGTTGAGTCCAGTTCACTGAAAAAGGAATAGGTCTTGTCTCTTACATATTGGGTTTATGGAACGGTATCTGAGCTAATTTGAAACCCTTGTTTTATGCATCACCCCACCTCACCTTTCCCGTTCAGCAGCCATCGTGTGTTTTCTGAACGTGTGACTCTGTTCTGTTTTGTAATTCAGTTCAAGTGTAGCGGTTTTTACATTCCCTCTATAAGTGATTTCTTATGATAAGTGTCTTTTTCTGTGTGACTTATTTCACTTAGAATCGTCGTACCTAAATCCACTCATCGTGCTGCTACTAGCCTTATGACGATGATTTCATGGCTGAGTGATATTCCATTGTGCATGAGGACCACAACTTCTTTATCCACTTTTCTCTTTCCTAGGATATTTAAGGTGTAATGAAGTGGGGGTTCTTGTCAACAGAGCAGCCCTAAACTTTGGGGTGCCTGTGTCTTGCTGATTTTTAGTTTTCCCAATTTATACGCCCATGAGTGGAAGTGCCCTATGCTGTCCAAGCTGTGTTTTTTAGATGTTTCAGGACACACCGTACGCTTCTCCAGAGTGGCTGTTGGCAATTTACATCCCGCCCATCAGCGTAGCAAGGCTCCCATTTCTCCATGGCCGGTCCTGCATTTCTGGTTTGGACACTTTTTTCCGCATGGCCCTTTTGCCCGCTGGGAAGCCAGACTTCTTTGGAGCGCTGATTTGCCTTTCCAGGTGGCTTGGTTGGCCAAAAAGGGCGTATGCGTTTTTTCCTGAATATATTCAGGAAAAAACGCATACGCCCTTTTTGGCCAAGGGCATCATTGTCCACGTTTTGCCGCTTTTCATGTGCTTTCAAGGCGATTCGAATCTACCTCCTGAAATCTGTTTCCTGCAATTCTGCCTTGCGTTCAAAGCCTCTTCGTTGCCTTCCCTTAATATATTTGTGGACGAGAGGTATCATTTAAAACTCTGCAGGTTTGTGAATTGCAGTGCCCCTGAGCTCCATTTTTCCAGTCGCTTTTTTGGGAGCTGGCCGCAAAAGTGCAGGATTGCTTCAGGCCCTCTTCTGGTTCTGGGGGGCAGGCTGAGCTTGTGCTTAATTCTTCTTCCTGATGGGAAAATAGAGTGACCTGTGCCTGTCCCAACCCCTAGAGCTAGTCTCTCATTGGTTCCCCCTCTTCCCGTTCATCCTCAGGACAAATTGCCACCTGTACGGAACAGGAGGTTAAAGGTGCTGATTCTCCATGGAGGGAGATGGCTAGTAAAGCGGCTGGAATGGCGAACCCGAGCACAAGGAGATGAGAAATGAGGTGCGTTTTAGAAACCTTTCCCGATCACACGGTGTACCATCTTCTGGGTTTCTCATGCCTGTTTTCGACGTAGGAAAATGCCCTTGAACCTGGAGATTTGGGACCCATGGGATGGGTACCATGCAGTATTACTTGAAAGGGTCTGCGTTGGCTCATGCAACCTCACCAAACCTCTGAGCCCCAAGAGTGTCCACCCTTATGTCTCAATCAGCTGTGGGTCTAGATATGGTCAATCCAGGTTGCATCACAGCCCCTGAACGAATTTTGTAAGAATTTCTCTCTCTTTCACTGTCTTTGTTTCACGGGTTTTGAAAAGTAATTTATTTTTATAATGGGGTTTAGCTGCTTTTCACGGCTGTGTTTATGCCGCTTTACACCCCCTTGACTCACTTACAGAGAGATATCAATACATAGGTTTGAAGATTCTTACTAGTCAGATATATTCTTGTGCGGTGAATAGGGGGTGTTGAGTCCAGTTCACTGAGCAAGGAGTAGGTCTTGTCTACTACATTTTGGGCTTATGGAACGGTATCTGAGCTAATTTGAAACCCTTGTTTTATGCATCACCCCACCTCACCTTTCCCGTTCAGCAGCCATCGTG
This sequence comes from Balaenoptera acutorostrata, assembly GCF_949987535.1. Taxonomy (NCBI): domain Eukaryota; kingdom Metazoa; phylum Chordata; class Mammalia; order Artiodactyla; family Balaenopteridae; genus Balaenoptera; species Balaenoptera acutorostrata. Next base: position 341,093 of record NW_026645888.1, read on the forward strand.
TGTTTTCTGAACGTGTGACTCTGTTCTGTTTTGTAATTCAGTTCAAGTGTAGCGGTTTTTACATTCCCTCTATAAGTGATTTCTTATGATAAGTGTCTTTTTCTGTGTGACTTATTTCACTTAGAATCGTCGTACCTAAATCCACTCATCGTGCTGCTACTAGCCTTATGACGATGATTTCATGGCTGAGTGATATTCCATTGTGCATGAGGACCACAACTTCTTTATCCACTTTTCTCTTTCCTAGGATATTTAAGGTGTAATGAAGTGGGGGTTCTTGTCAGCAGAGCAGCCCTAAACTTTGGGGTGCCTGTGTCTTGCTGATTTTTAGTTTTCCCAATTTATACGCCCATGAGTGGAAGTGCCCTATGCTGTCCAAGCTGTGTTTTTTAGATGTTTCAGGACACACCGTACGCTTCTCCAGAGTGGCTGTTGGCAATTTACATCCCGCCCATCAGCGTAGCAAGGCTCCCATTTCTCCATGGCCGGTCCTGCATTTCTGGTTTGGACACTTTTTTCCGCATGGCCCTTTTGCCCGCTGGGAAGCCAGACTTCTTTGGAGCGCTGATTTGCCTTTCCAGGTGGCTTGGTTGGCCAAAAAGGGCGTATGCGTTTTTTCCTGAATATATTCAGGAAAAAACGCATACGCCCTTTTTGGCCAAGGGCATCATTGTCCACGTTTTGCCGCTTTTCATGTGCTTTCAAGGCGATTCGAATCTACCTCCTGAAATCTGTTTCCTGCAATTCTGCCTTGCGTTCAAAGCCTCTTCGTTGCCTTCCCTCAATATATTTGTGGACGAGAGTTATCATTTATAACTCTGCAGGTTTGTGAATTGCAGTGCCCCTGAGCTCCATTTTTCCAGTCGCTTTTTTGGGAGCTGGCCGCAAAAGTGCAGGATTGCTTCAGGCCCTCTTCTGGTTCTGGGGGGCAGGCTGAGCTTGTGCTTAATTCTTCTTCCTGATGGGAAAATAGAGTGACCTGTGCCTGTCCCAACACCTAGAGCTAGTCTCTCATTGGTTCCCCCTCTTCCCGTTCATCCTCAGGACAGATTGCAACCTGTACGGAACAGGAGGTTAAAGGTGCTGATTCTCCAAGGAGGGAGATGGCTAGTAAATCGGCTGGAATGGCGAACCCGAGCAAAGGAGATGAGAAATGAGGTGCGTTTTAGAAACCTTTCCCGATCACACGGTGTACCATCTTCTGGGTTTCTCATGCCTGTTTTCGACGTAGGAAGATGCCCTTGAACCTGGAGATTTGGGACCCATGGGATGGGTATCATGCAGTATTACTTGAAAGGGTCTGCGTTGGCTCACCCAACCTCACCGAACCTCTCAGCCCCAAGAGTGTCCACCCTTATGTCTCAATCAGCTGTGGGTCTAGATATGGTCAATCCAGGTTGCATCACAGCCCCTGAACGAATTTTGTAAGAATTTCTCTCTCTTTCACTGTCTTTGTTTCAGTGGTTTTTAAAAGTAATTTATTTTTATAATGGGGTTTAGCTGCTTTTCACGGCTGTGTTTATGCCGCTTTACACCCCCTTGACTCACTTACAGAGAGATATCAATACATAGGTTTGAAGATTCTTACTAGTCAGATATATTCTTGTGCGGTGAATAGGGGGTGTTGAGTCCAGTTCACTGAAAAAGGAATAGGTCTTGTCTCTTACATATTGGGTTTATGGAACGGTATCTGAGCTAATTTGAAACCCTTGTTTTATGCATCACCCCACCTCACCTTGCCCGTTCAGCAGCCATAGTGTGTTTTCTGAACGTGTGACTCTGTTCTGTTTTGCAATTCAGTTCAAGTGTAGCGGTTTTTACACTCCCTCTATAGATATCTTATGATAAGTGTCTTTTTCTGTGTGACTTATTTCACTTAGAATCGTCGTACCTAAATCCACTCATCGTGCTGCTACTAGCCTTATGACGTTGATTTCATGGCTGAGTGATATTCCATTGTACATGAGGACCCCAACTTCTTTATCCATTTTTCTCTTTCCTAGGATATTTAAGCTGTAATGAAGTGGGGGTTCTTGTCAACAGAGCAGCCCTAAACTTTGGGGTGCCTGTGTCTTGCTGATTTTTAGTTTTCCCAATTTATACGCCCATGAGTGGAAGTGCCCTATGCTCTCCAAGCTGTGTTTTTTAGATGTTTCAGAACACACCGTACACTTCTCCAGAGTGGCTGTTGGCAATTTACATCCCGCCCATCAGCGTAGCAAGGCTCCCATTTCTCCATGGCCGGTCCTGCATTTCTGGTTTGGACACTTTTTTCCGCATGGCCCTTTTGCACGCTGGGAAGCCAGACTTCTTTGGAGCGCTGATTGGCCTTTCCAGGTTGCTTGGTTGGCCAAAAAGGGCGTATGCGTTTTTTCCTGAATATATTCAGGAAAAAACGCATACGCCCTTTTTGGCCAAGGGCATCATTGTCCACGTTTTGCCGCTTTTCAGGTGCTTTCAAGGCGATTCGAATCTACCTCCTGAAATCTGTTTCCTGCAATTCTGCCTTGCTTTCAAAGCCTCTTCGTTGCCTTCCCTTAATATATTTGTGGACGAGAGGTATCATTTAAAACTCTGCAGGTTTGTGAATTGCAGTGCCCCTGAGCTCCATTTTTCAACTCGCTTTTTTGGGAGCTGGCCGCAAAGGCGCAGGATTGCTTCAGGCCCTCTTCTGGTTCTGGGGGGCAGGCTGAGCTTGTGCTTAATTCTTCTTCCTGATGGGAAAATAGAGTGACCTGTGCCTGTCCCAACACCTAGAGCTAGTCTCTCTTTGGTTCCCCCTCTTCCCGTTCATCCTCAGGACAAATTGCAACCTGTACGGAACAGGAGGTTAAAGGTGCTGATTCTCCAAGGAGGGAGATGGCTGGTAAATCGGCTGGAATGGCGAACCCGAGCAAAGAGATGAGAAATGAGGTGCGTTTTAGAAACCTTTCCCGATCACACGGTGTACCATCTTCTGGGTTTCTCATGCCTGTTTTCGATGTAGGAAGATGCCCTTGAACCTGGAGATTTGGGACCCATGGGATGGGTACCTTGCAGTATTACTTGAAAGGGTCTGCGTTGGCTCACCCAACCTCACCGAACCTCTCAGCCCCAAGAGTGTCCACCCTTATGTCTCAATCAGCTGTGGGTCTAGATATGGTCAATCCAGGTTGCATCACAGCCCCTGAACGAATTTTGTAAGAATTTCTCTCTCTTTCACTGTCTTTGTTTCACGGGTTTTGAAAAGTAATTTATTTTTATAATGGGGTTTAGCTGCTTTTCACGGCTGTGTTTATGCCGCTTTACACCCCCTTGACTCACTTACAGAGAGATATCAATACATAGGTTTGAAGATTCTTACTAGTCAGATATATTCTTGTGCGGTGAATAGGGGGTGTTGAGTCCAGTTCACTGAAAAAGGAATAGGTCTTGTCTCTTACATATTGGGTTTATGGAACGGTATCTGAGCTAATTTGAAACCCTTGTTTTATGCATCACCCCACCTCACCTTGCCTGTTCAGCAGCCATAGTGTGTTTTCTGAACGTGTGACTCTGTTCTGTTTTGTAATTCAGTTCAAGTGTAGTGGTTTTTACATTCCCTCTATAAGTGATATCTTATGATAAGTGTCTTTTTCTGTGTGACTTATTTCACTTAGAATCGTCGTACCTAAATCCACTCATCGTGCTGCTACTAGCCTTATGACGTTGATTTCATGGCTGAGTGATATTCCATTGTACATGAGGACCCCAACTTCTTTATCCATTTTTCTCTTTCCTAGGATATTTAAGCTGTAATGAAGTGGGGGTTCTTGTCAACAGAGCAGCCCTAAACTTTGGGGTGCCTGTGTCTTGCTGATTTTTAGTTTTCCCAATTTATACGCCCATGAGTGGAAGTGCCCTATGCTCTCCAAGCTGTGTTTTTTAGATGTTTCAGAACACACCGTACACTTCTCCAGAGTGGCTGTTGGCAATTTACATCCCGCCCATCAGCGTAGCAAGGCTCCCATTTCTCCATGGCCGGTCCTGCATTTCTGGTTTGGACACTTTTTTCCGCATGGCCCTTTTGCACGCTGGGAAGCCAGACTTCTTTGGAGCGCTGATTGGCCTTTCCAGGTTGCTTGGTTGGCCAAAAAGGGCGTATGCGTTTTTTCCTTAATATATTCAGGAAAAAACGCATACGCCCTTTTTGGCCAAGGGCATCATTGTCCACGTTTTGCCGCTTTTCAGATGCTTTCAAGGCGATTCGAATCTACCTCCTGAAATCTGTTTCCTGCAATTCTGCCTTGCTTTCAAAGCCTCTTCGTTGCCTTCCCTTAATATATTTGTGGACGAGAGGTATCATTTAAAACTCTGCAGGTTTGTGAATTGCAGTGCCCCTGAGCTCCATTTTTCAACTCGCTTTTTTGGGAGCTGGCCGCAAAGGCGCAGGATTGCTTCAGGCCCTCTTCTGGTTCTGGGGGGCAGGCTGAGCTTGTGCTTAATTCTTCTTCCTGATGGGAAAATAGAGTGACCTGTGCCTGTCCCAACACCTAGAGCTAGTCTCTGTTTGGTTCCCCCTCTTCCCGTTCATCCTCAGGACAAATTGCAACCTGTACGGAACAGGAGGTTAAAGGTGCTGATTCTCCAAGGAGGGAGATGGCTAGTAAATCGGCTGGAATGGCGAACCCGAGCAAAGGAGATGAGAAATGAGGTGCGTTTTAGAAACCTTTCCCGATCACACGGTGTACCATCTTCTGGGTTTCTCATGCCTGTTTTCGATGTAGGAAGATGCCCTTGAACCTGGAGATTTGGGACCCATGGGATGGGTACCATGCAGTATTACTTGAAAGGGTCTGCGTTGGCTCACCCAACCTCACCGAACCTCTCAGCCCCAAGAGTGTCCACCCTTATGTCTCAATCAGCTGTGGGTCTAGATATGGTCAATCCAGGTTGCATCACAGCCCCTGAACGAATTTTGTAAGAATTTCTCTCTCTTTCACTGTCTTTGTTTCACGGGTTTTGAAAAGTAATTTATTTTTATAATGGGGTTTAGCTGCTTTTCACGGCTGTGTTTATGCCGCTTTACACCCCCTTGACTCACTTACAGAGAGATATCAATACATAGGTTTGAAGATTCTTACTAGTCAGATATATTCTTGTGCGGTGAATAGGGGGTGTTGAGTCCAGTTCACTGAAAAAGGAATAGGTCTTGTCTCTTACATATTGGGTTTATGGAACGGTATCTGAGCTAATTTGAAACCCTTGTTTTATGCATCACCCCACCTCACCTTGCCCGTTCAGCAGCCATAGTGTGTTTTCTGAACGTGTGACTCTGTTCTGTTTTGCAATTCAGTTCAAGTGTAGTGGTTTTTACATTCCCTCTATAAGTGATATCTTATGATAAGTGTCTTTTTCTGTGTGACTTATTTCACTTAGAATCGTCGTACCTAAATCCACTCATCGTGCTGCTACTAGCCTTATGACGTTGATTTCATGGCTGAGTGATATTCCATTGTACATGAGGACCCCAACTTCTTTATCCATTTTTCTCTTTCCTAGGATATTTAAGGTGTAATGAAGTGGGGGTTCTTGTCAACAGAGCAGCCCTAAACTTTGGGGTGCCTGTGTCTTGCTGATTTTTAGTTTTCCCAATTTATACGCCCATGAGTGGAAGTGCCCTATGCTCTCCAAGCTGTGTTTTTTAGATGTTTCAGAACACACCGTACACTTCTCGAGAGTGGCTGTTGGCAATTTACATCCCGCCCATCAGCGTAGCAAGGCTCCCATTTCTCCATGGCCGGTCCTGCATTTCTGGTTTGGACACTTTTTTCCGCATGGCCCTTTTGCCCGCTGGGAAGCCAGACTTCTTTGGAGCGCTGATTGGCCTTTCCAGGTTGCTTGGTTGGCCAAAAAGGGCGTATGCGTTTTTTCCTGAATATATTCAGGGAAAAACGCATACGCCCTTTTTGGCCAAGGGCATCATTGTCCACGTTTTGCTGCTTTTCAGGTGCTTTCAAGGCGATTCGAATCTACCTCCTGAAATCTGTTTCCTGCAATTCTGCCTTGCTTTCAAAGCCTCTTCGTTGCCTTCCCTTAATATATTTGTGGACGAGAGGTATCATTTAAAACTCTGCAGGTTTGTGAATTGCAGTGCCCCTGAGCTCCATTTTTCAACTCGCTTTTTTGGGAGCTGGCCGCAAAGGCGCAGGATTGCTTCAGGCCCTCTTCTGGTTCTGGGGGGCAGGCTGAGCTTGTGCTTAATTCTTCTTCCTGATGGGAAAATAGAGTGACCTGTGCCTGTCCCAAAACCTAGAGCTAGTCTCTCTTTGGTTCCCCCTCTTCCCGTTCATCCTCAGGACAAATTGCAACCTGTACGGAACAGGAGGTTAAAGGTGCTGATTCTCCAAGGAGGGAGATGGCTAGTAAATCGGCTGGAATGGCGAACCCGAGCAAAGAGATGAGAAATGAGGTGCGTTTTAGAAACCTTTCCCGATCACACGGTGTACCATCTTCTGGGTTTCTCATGCCTGTTTTCGATGTAGGAAGATGCCCTTGAACCTGGAGATTTGGGACCCATGGGATGGGTACCATGCAGTATTACTTGAAAGGGTCTGCGTTGGCTCACCCAACCTCACCGAACCTCTCAGCCCCAAGAGTGTCCACCCTTATGTCTCAATCAGCTGTGGGTCTAGATATGGTCAATCCAGGTTGCATCACAGCCCCTGAACGAATTTTGTAAGAATTTCTCTCTCTTTCACTGTCTTTGTTTCACGGGTTTTGAAAAGTAATTTATTTTTATAATGGGGTTTAGCTGCTTTTCACGGCTGTGTTTATGCCGCTTTACACCCCCTTGACTCACTTACAGAGAGATATCAATACATAGGTTTGAAGATTCTTACTAGTCAGATATATTCTTGTGCGGTGAATAGGGGGTGTTGAGTCCAGTTCACTGAAAAAGGAATAGGTCTTGTCTCTTACATATTGGGTTTATGGAACGGTATCTGAGCTAATTTGAAACCCTTGTTTTATGCATCACCCCACCTCACCTTGCCCGTTCAGCAGCCATAGTGTGTTTTCTGAACGTGTGACTCTGTTCTGTTTTGCAATTCAGTTCAAGTGTAGTGGTTTTTACATTCCCTCTATAAGTGATATCTTATGATAAGTGTCTTTTTCTGTGTGACTTATTTCACTTAGAATCGTCGTACCTAAATCCACTCATCGTGCTGCTACTAGCCTTATGACGTTGATTTCATGGCTGAGTGATATTCCATTGTACATGAGGACCCCAACTTCTTTATCCATTTTTCTCTTTCCTAGGATATTTAAGGTGTAATGAAGTGGGGGTTCTTGTCAACAGAGCAGCCCTAAACTTTGGGGTGCCTGTGTCTTGCTGATTTTTAGTTTTCCCAATTTATACGCCCATGAGTGGAAGTGCCCTATGCTCTCCAAGCTGTGTTTTTTAGATGTTTCAGAACACACCGTACACTTCTCCAGAGTGGCTGTTGGCAATTTACATCCCACCCATCAGCGTAGCAAGGCTCCCATTTCTCCATGGCCGGTCCTGCATTTCTGGTTTGGACACTTTTTTCCGCATGGCCCTTTTGCCCGCTGGGAAGCCAGACTTCTTTGGAGCGCTGATTGGCCTTTCCAGGTTGCTTGGTTGGCCAAAAAGGGCGTATGCGTTTTTTCCTGAATATATTCAGGAAAAAACGCATACGCCCTTTTTGGCCAAGGGCATCATTGTCCACGTTTTGCCGCTTTTCAGGTGCTTTCAAGGCGATTCGAATCTACCTCCTGAAATCGGTTTCCTGCAATTCTGCCTTGCTTTCAAAGCCTCTTCGTTGCCTTCCCTTAATATATTTGTGGACGAGAGGTATCATTTAAAGCTCTGCAGGTTTGTGAATTGCAGTGCCCCTGAGCTCCATTTTTCAACTCGCTTTTTTGGGAGCTGGCCGCAAAAGCGCAGGATTGCTTCAGGCCCTCTTCTGGTTCTGGGGGGCAGGCTGAGCTTGTGCTTAATTCTTCTTCCTGATGGGAAAATAGAGTGACCTGTGCCTGTCCCAACACCTAGAGCTAGTCTCTCATTGGTTCCCCCTCTTCCCGTTCATCCTCAGGACAAATTGCAACCTGTACGGAACAGGAGGTTAAAGGTGCTGATTCTCCAAGGAGGGAGATGGCTAGTAAATCGGCTGGAATGGCGAACCCGAGCAAAGGAGATGAGAAATGAGGTGCGTTTTAGAAACCTTTCCCGATTACACGGTGTACCATCTTCTGGGTTTCTCATGCCTGTTTTCGATGTAGGAAGATGCCCTTGAACCTGGTGATTTGGGACCCATGGATGGGTACCCATGCCAGTATTACTTGAAAGGGTCTGCGTTGGCTCACCCAACCTCACCGAACCTCTCAGCCCCAAGAGTGTCCACCCTTATGTCTCAATCAGCTGTGGGTCTAGATATGGTCAATCCAGGTTGCATCACAGCCCCTGAACGAATTTTGTAAGAATTTCTCTCTCTTTCACTGTCTTTGTTTCACGGGTTTTGAAAAGTAATTTATTTTTATAATGGGGTTTAGCTGCTTTTCACGGCTGTGTTTATGCCGCTTTACACCCCCTTGACTCACTTACAGAGAGATATCAATACATAGGTTTGAAGATTCTTACTAGTCAGATATATTCTTGTGCGGTGAATAGGGGGTGTTGAGTCCAGTTGACTGAAAAAGGAATAGGTCTTGTCTCTTACATATTGGGTTTATGGAACGGTATCTGAGCTAATTTGAAACCCTTGTTTTATGCATCACCCCACCTCACCTTGCCCGTTCAGCAGCCATAGTGTGTTTTCTGAACGTGTGACTCTGTTCTGTTTTGCAATTCAGTTCAAGTGTAGTGGTTTTTACATTCCCTCTATAAGTGATATCTTATGAGAAGTGTCTTTTTCTGTGTGACTTATTTCACTTAGAATCGTCGTACCTAAATCCACTCATCGTGCTGCTACTAGCCTTATGACGTTGATTTCATGGCTGAGTGATATTCCATTGTACATGAGGACCCCAACTTCTTTATCCATTTTTTTCTTTCCTAGGATATTTAAGGTGTAATGAAGTGGGGGTTCTTGTCAACAGAGCAGCCCTAAACTTTGGGGTGCCTGTGTCTTGCTGATTTTTAGTTTTCCCAATTTATACGCCCATGAGTGGAAGTGCCCTATGCTCTCCAAGCTGTGTTTTTTAGATGTTTCAGAACACACCGTACACTTCTCCAGAGTGGCTGTTGGCAATTTACATCCCACCCATCAGCGTAGCAAGGCTCCCATTTCTCCATGGCCGGTCCTGCATTTCTGGTTTGGACACTTTTTTCCGCATGGCCCTTTTGCCCGCTGGGAAGCCAGACTTCTTTGGAGCGCTGATTGGCCTTTCCAGGTTGCTTGGTTGGCCAAAAAGGGCGTATGCGTTTTTTCCTGAATATATTCAGGAAAAAACGCATACGCCCTTTTTGGCCAAGGGCATCATTGTCCACGTTTTGCCGCTTTTCAGGTGCTTTCAAGGCGATTCGAATCTACCTCCTGAAATCGGTTTCCTGCAATTCTGCCTTGCTTTCAAAGCCTCTTCGTTGCCTTCCCTTAATATATTTGTGGACGAGAGGTATCATTTAAAACTCTGCAGGTTTGTGAATTGCAGTGCCCCTGAGCTCCATTTTTCAACTCGCTTTTTTGGGAGCTGGCCGCAAAAGCGCAGGATTGCTTCAGGCCCTCTTCTGGTTCTGGGGGGCAGGCTGAGCTTGTGCTTAATTCTTCTTCCTGATGGGAAAATAGAGTGACCTGTGCCTGTCCCAACACCTAGAGCTAGTCTCTCTTTGGTTCCCCCTCTTCCCGTTCATCCTCAGGACAAATTGCAACCTGTACGGAACAGGAGGTTAAAGGTGCTGATTCTCCAAGGAGGGAGATGGCTAGTAAATTGGCTGGAATGGCGAACCCGAGCAAAGGAGATGAGAAATGAGGTGCGTTTTAGAAACCTTTCCCGATCACACGGTGTACCATCTTCTGGGTTTCTCATGCCTGTTTTCGATGTAGGAAGATGCCCTTGAACCTGGAGATTTGGGACCCATGGGATGGGTACCATGCAGTATTACTTGAAAGGGTCTGCGTTGGCTCACCCAACCTCACCGAACCTCTCAGCCCCAAGAGTGTCCACCCTTATGTCTCAATCAGCTGTGGGTCTAGATATGGTCAATCCAGGTTGCATCACAGCCCCTGAACGAATTTTGTAAGAATTTCTCTCTCTTTCACTGTCTTTGTTTCACGGGTTTTGAAAAGTAATTTATTTTTATAATGGGGTTTAGCTGCTTTTCACGGCTGTGTTTATGCCGCTTTACACCCCCTTGACTCACTTACAGAGAGATATCAATACATAGGTTTGAAGATTCTTACTAGTCAGATATATTCTTGTGCGGTGAATAGGGGGTGTTGAGTCCAGTTGACTGAAAAAGGAATAGGTCTTGTCTCTTACATATTGGGTTTATGGAACGGTATCTGAGCTAATTTGAAACCCTTGTTTTATGCATCACCCCACCTCACCTTGCCCGTTCAGCAGCCATAGTGTGTTTTCTGAACGTGTGACTCTGTTCTGTTTTGCAATTCAGTTCAAGTGTAGTGGTTTTTACATTCCCTCTATAAGTGATATCTTATGATAAGTGTCTTTTTCTGTGTGACTTATTTCACTTAGAATCGTCGTACCTAAATCCACTCATCGTGCTGCTACTAGCCTTATGACGTTGATTTCATGGCTGAGTGATATTCCATTGTACATGAGGACCCCAACTTCTTTATCCATTTTTCTCTTTCCTAGGATATTTAAGCTGTAATGAAGTGGGGGTTCTTGTCAACAGAGCAGCCCTAAACTTTGGGGTGCCTGTGTCTTGCTGATTTTTAGTTTTCCCAATTTATACGCCCATGAGTGGAAGTGCCCTATGCTCTCCAAGCTGTGTTTTTTAGATGTTTCAGAACACACCGTACACTTCTCCAGAGTGGCTGTTGGCAATTTACATCCCGCCCATCAGCGTAGCAAGGCTCCCATTTCTCCATGGCCGGTCCTGCATTTCTGGTTTGGACACTTTTTTCCGCATGGCCCTTTTGCACGCTGGGAAGCCAGACTTCTTTGGAGCGCTGATTGGCCTTTCCAGGTTGCTTGGTTGGCCAAAAAGGGCGTATGCGTTTTTTCCTGAATATATTCAGGAAAAAACGCATACGCCCTTTTTGGCCAAGGGCATCATTGTCCACGTTTTGCCGCTTTTCAGGTGCTTTCAAGGCGATTCGAATCTACCTCCTGAAATCTGTTTCCTGCAATTCTGCCTTGCTTTCAAAGCCTCTTCGTTGCCTTCCCTTAATATATTTGTGGACGAGAGGTATCATTTAAAACTCTGCAGGTTTGTGAATTGCAGTGCCCCTGAGCTCCATTTTTCAACTCGCTTTTTTGGGAGCTGGCCGCAAAGGCGCAGGATTGCTTCAGGCCCTCTTCTGGTTCTGGGGGGCAGGCTGAGCTTGTGCTTAATTCTTCTTCCTGATGGGAAAATAGAGTGACCTGTGCCTGTCCCAACACCTAGAGCTAGTCTCTCTTTGGTTCCCCCTCTTCCCGTTCATCCTCAGGACAAATTGCAACCTGTACGGAACAGGAGGTTAAAGGTGCTGATTCTCCAAGGAGGGAGATGGCTAGTAAATCGGCTGGAATGGCGAACCCGAGCAAAGAGATGAGAAATGAGGTGCGTTTTAGAAACCTTTCCCGATCACACGGTGTACCATCTTCTGGGTTTCTCATGCCTGTTTTCGATGTAGGAAGATGCCCTTGAACCTGGAGATTTGGGACCCATGGGATGGGTACCATGCAGTATTACTTGAAAGGGTCTGCGTTGGCTCACCCAACCTCACCGAACCTCTCAGCCCCAAGAGTGTCCACCCTTATGTCTCAATCAGCTGTGGGTCTAGATATGGTCAATCCAGGTTGCATCACAGCCCCTGAACGAATTTTGTAAGAATTTCTCTCTCTTTCACTGTCTTTGTTTCACGGGTTTTGAAAAGTAATTTATTTTTATAATGGGGTTTAGCTGCTTTTCACGGCTGTGTTTATGCCGCTTTACACCCCCTTGACTCACTTACAGAGAGATATCAATACATAGGTTTGAAGATTCTTACTAGTCAGATATATTCTTGTGCGGTGAATAGGGGGTGTTGAGTCCAGTTGACTGAAAAAGGAATAGGTCTTGTCTCTTACATATTGGGTTTATGGAACGGTATCTGAGCTAATTTGAAACCCTTGTTTTATGCATCACCCCACCTCACCTTGCCCGTTCAGCAGCCATAGTGTGTTTTCTGAACGTGTGACTCTGTTCTGTTTTGCAATTCAGTTCAAGTGTAGTGGTTTTTACATTCCCTCTATAAGTGATATCTTATGAGAAGTGTCTTTTTCTGTGTGACTTATTTCACTTAGAATCGTCGTACCTAAATCCACTCATCGTGCTGCTACTAGCCTTATGACGTTGATTTCATGGCTGAGTGATATTCCATTGTACATGAGGACCCCAACTTCTTTATCCATTTTTTTCTTTCCTAGGATATTTAAGGTGTAATGAAGTGGGGGTTCTTGTCAACAGAGCAGCCCTAAACTTTGGGGTGCCTGTGTCTTGCTGATTTTTAGTTTTCCCAATTTATACGCCCATGAGTGGAAGTGCCCTATGCTCTCCAAGCTGTGTTTTTTAGATGTTTCAGAACACACCGTACACTTCTCCAGAGTGGCTGTTGGCAATTTACATCCCACCCATCAGCGTAGCAAGGCTCCCATTTCTCCATGGCCGGTCCTGCATTTCTGGTTTGGACACTTTTTTCCGCATGGCCCTTTTGCCCGCTGGGAAGCCAGACTTCTTTGGAGCGCTGATTGGCCTTTCCAGGTTGCTTGGTTGGCCAAAAAGGGCGTATGCGTTTTTTCCTGAATATATTCAGGAAAAAACGCATACGCCCTTTTTGGCCAAGGGCATCATTGTCCACGTTTTGCCGCTTTTCAGGTGCTTTCAAGGCGATTCGAATCTACCTCCTGAAATCGGTTTCCTGCAATTCTGCCTTGCTTTCAAAGCCTCTTCGTTGCCTTCCCTTAATATATTTGTGGACGAGAGGTATCATTTAAAACTCTGCAGGTTTGTGAATTGCAGTGCCCCTGAGCTCCATTTTTCAACTCGCTTTTTTGGGAGCTGGCCGCAAAAGCGCAGGATTGCTTCAGGCCCTCTTCTGGTTCTGGGGGGCAGGCTGAGCTTGTGCTTAATTCTTCTTCCTGATGGGAAAATAGAGTGACCTGTGCCTGTCCCAACACCTAGAGCTAGTCTCTCTTTGGTTCCCCCTCTTCCCGTTCATCCTCAGGACAAATTGCAACCTGTACGGAACAGGAGGTTAAAGGTGCTGATTCTCCAAGGAGGGAGATGGCTAGTAAATTGGCTGGAATGGCGAACCCGAGCAAAGGAGATGAGAAATGAGGTGCGTTTTAGAAACCTTTCCCGATCACACGGTGTACCATCTTCTGGGTTTCTCATGCCTGTTTTCGATGTAGGAAGATGCCCTTGAACCTGGAGATTTGGGACCCATGGGATGGGTACCATGCAGTATTACTTGAAAGGGTCTGCGTTGGCTCACCAAACCTCACCGAACCTCTCAGCCCCAAGAGTGTCCACCCTTATGTCTCAATCAGCTGTGGGTCTAGATATGGTCAATCCAGGTTGCATCACAGCCCCTGAACGAATTTTGTAAGAATTTCTCTCTCTTTCACTTTCTTTGTTTCACGGGTTTTGAAAAGTAATTTATTTTTATAATGGGGTTTAGCTGCTTTTCACGGCTGTGTTTATGCCGCTTTACACCCCCTTGACTCACTTACAGAGAGATATCAATACATAGGTTTGAAGATTCTTACTAGTCAGATATATTCTTGTGCGGTGAATAGGGGGTGTTGAGTCCAGTTCACTGAAAAAGGAATAGGTCTTGTCTCTTACATATTGAGTTTATGGAACGGTATCTGAGCTAATTTGAAACCCTTGTTTTATGCATCACCCCACCTCAACTTTCCCGTTCAGCAGCCATAGTGTGTTTTCTACACGTGTGACTCTGTTCTGTTTTGCAGTTCAGTTCAATTGTAGCGGTTTTTACATTCCCTCTATAAGTGATATCTTATGATAAGTGTCTTTTTCTGTGTGACTTATTTCACTTAGAATCGTCGTACCTAAATCCACTCATCGTGCTGCTACTAGCCTTATGACGTTGATTTCACGGCTGAGTGATATTCCATTGTACATGAGGACCCCAACTTCTTTATCCATTTTTCTCTTTCCTAGGATATTTAAGGTGTAATGAAGTGGGGGTTCTTGTCAACAGAGCAGCCCTAAACTTTGGGGTGCCTGTGTCTTGCTGATTTTTAGTTTTCCCAATTTATACGCCCATGAGTGGAAGTGCCCTATGCACTCCAAGCTGTGTTTTTTAGATGTTTCAGAACACACCGTACACTTCTCCAGAGTGGCTGTTGGCAATTTACATCCCGCCCATCAGCGTAGCAAGGCTCCCATTTCTCCATGGCCGGTCCTGCATTTCTGGTTTGGACACTTTTTTCCGCATGGCCCTTTTGCCCGCTGGGAAGCCAGACTTCTTTGGAGCGCTGATTGGCCTTTCCAGGTTGCTTGGTTGGCCAAAAAGGGCGTATGTGTTTTTTCCTGAATATATTCACCAAAAAACGCATACACCCTTTTTGGCCAAGGGCATCATTGTCCACGTTTTGCCGCTTTTCAGGTGCTTTCAAGGCGATTCGAATCTACCTCCTGAAATCTGTTTCCTGCAATTCTGCCTTGCTTTCAAAGCCTCTTCGTTGCCTTCCCTTAATATATTTGTGGACGAGAGGTATCATTTAAAACTCTGCAGGTTTGTGAATTGCAGTGCCCCTGAGCTCCATTTTTCAACTCGCTTTTTTGGAAGCTGGCCACAAAGGCGCAGGATTGCTTCAGGCCTTCTTCTGGTTCTGGGGGGCAGGCTGAGCTTGTGCTTAATTCTTCTTCCTGATGGGAAAATAGAGTGACCTGTGCCTGTCCCAACACCTAGAGCTAGTCTCTCATTGGTTCCCCCTCTTCCCGTTCATCCTCAGGACAAATTGCAACCTGTACGGAACAGGAGGTTAAAGGTGCTGATTCTCCAAGGAGGGAGATGGCTAGTAAATCGGCTGGAATGGCAAACCCGAGCAAAGGAGATGAGAAATGAGGTGCGTTTTAGAAACCTTTCCCGATCACACGGTGTACCATCTTCTGGGTTTCTCATGCCTGTTTTCGATGTAGGAAGATGCCCTTGAACCTGGAGATTTGGGTCCCATGGGATGGGTACCATGCAGTATTACTTGAAAGGGTTTGCGTTGGCTCACCCAACCTCACCGAACCTCTCAGCCCCAAGAGTGTCCACCCTTATGTCTCAATCAGCTGTGGGTCTAGATATGGTCAATCCAGGTTGCATCACAGCCCCTGAACGAATTTTGTAAGAATTTCTCTCTCTTTCACTGTCTTTGTTTCACGGGTTTTGAAAAGTAATTTATTTTTATAATGGGGTTTAGCTGCTTTTCACGGCTGTGTTTATGCCGCTTTACACCCCCTTGACTCACTTACAGAGAGATATCAATACATAGGTTTGAAGATTCTTACTAGTCAGATATATTCTTGTGCGGTGAATAGGGGGTGTTGGGTCCAGTTCACTGAAAAAGGAATAGGTCTTGTCTCTTACATATTGGGTTTATGGAACGGTATCTGATCTAATTTGAAACCCTTGTTTTATGCATCACCCCACCTCACCTTTCCCGTTCAGCAGCCATAGTGTGTTTTCTAAACGTGTGACTCTGTTCTGTTTTGCAATTCAGTTCAAGTGTAGCGGTTTTTACATTCCCTCTATAAGTGATATCTTATGATAAGTGTCTTTTTCTGTGTGACTTATTTCACTTAGAATCGTCGTACCTAAATCCACTCATCGTGCTGCTACTAGCCTTATGACGTTGATTTCATGGCTGAGTGATATTCCATTGTACATGAGGACCCCAACTTCTTTATCCATTTTTCTCTTTCCTAGGATATTTAAGGTGTAATGAAGTGGGGGTTCTTGTCAACAGAGCAGCCCTAAACTTTGGGGTGCCTGTGTCTTGCTGATTTTTAGTTTTCCCAATTTATACGCCCATGAGTGGAAGTGCCCTATGCTCTCCAAGCTGTGTTTTTTAGATGTTTCAGAACACACCGTACACTTCTCCAGAGTGGCTGTTGGCAATTTACATCCCGCCCATCAGCGTAGCAAGGCTCCCATTTCTCCATGGCCGGTCCTGCATTTCTGGTTTGGACACTTTTTTCCGCATGGCCCTTTTGCCCGCTGGGAAGCCAGACTTCTTTGGAGCGCTGATTGGCCTTTCCAGGTTGCTTGGTTGGCCAAAAAGGGCGTATGCGTTTTTTCCTGAATATATTCAGGAAAAAACGCATACGCCCTTTTTGGCCAAGGGCATCATTGTCCACGTTTTGCCGCTTTTCAGGTGCTTTCAAGGCGATTCGAATCTACCTCCTGAAATCTGTTTCCTGCAATTCTGCCTTGCTTTCAAAGCCTCTTCGTTGCCTTCCCTTAATATATTTGTGGACGAGAGGTATCATTTAAAACTCTGCAGGTTTGTGAATTGCAGTGCCCCTGAGCTCCATTTTTCAACTCGCTTTTTTGGGAGCTGGCCGCAAAGGCGCAGGATTGCTTCAGGCCCTCTTCTGGTTCTGGGGGGCAGGCTGAGCTTGTGCTTAATTCTTCTTCCTGATGGGAAAATAGAGTGACCTGTGCCTGTCCCAACACCTAGAGCTAGTCTCTCTTTGGTTCCCCCTCTTCCCGTTCATCCTCAGGACAAATTGCAACCTGTACGGAACAGGAGGTTAAAGGTGCTGATTCTCCAAGGAGGGAGATGGCTAGTAAATCGGCTGGAATGGCGAACCCGAGCAAAGAGATGAGAAATGAGGTGCGTTTTAGAAACCTTTCCCGATCACACGGTGTACCATCTTCTGGGTTTCTCATGCCTGTTTTCGATGTAGGAAGATGCCCTTGAACCTGGAGATTTGGGACCCATGGGATGGGTACCATGCAGTATTACTTGAAAGGGTCTGCGTTGGCTCACCCAACCTCACCGAACCTCTCAGCCCCAAGAGTGTCCACCCTTATGTCTCAATCAGCTGTGGGTCTAGATATGGTCAATCCAGGTTGCATCACAGCCCCTGAACGAATTTTGTAAGAATTTCTCTCTCTTTCACTGTCTTTGTTTCACGGGTTTTGAAAAGTAATTTATTTTTATAATGGGGTTTAGCTGCTTTTCACGGCTGTGTTTATGCCGCTTTACACCCCCTTGACTCACTTACAGAGAGATATCAATACATAGGTTTGAAGATTCTTACTAGTCAGATATATTCTTGTGCGGTGAATAGGGGGTGTTGAGTCCAGTTGACTGAAAAAGGAATAGGTCTTGTCTCTTATATATTGGGTTTATGGAACGGTATCTGAGCTAATTTGAAACCCTTGTTTTATGCATCACCCCACCTCACCTTGCCCGTTCAGCAGCCATAGTGTGTTTTCTGAACGTGTGACTCTGTTCTGTTTTGCAATTCAGTTCAAGTGTAGTGGTTTTTACATTCCCTCTATAAGTGATATCTTATGAGAAGTGTCTTTTTCTGTGTGACTTATTTCACTTAGAATCGTCGTACCTAAATCCACTCATCGTGCTGCTACTAGCCTTATGACGTTGATTTCATGGCTGAGTGATATTCCATTGTACATGAGGACCCCAACTTCTTTATCCATTTTTTTCTTTCCTAGGATATTTAAGGTGTAATGAAGTGGGGGTTCTTGTCAACAGAGCAGCCCTAAACTTTGGGGTGCCTGTGTCTTGCTGATTTTTAGTTTTCCCAATTTATACGCCCATGAGTGGAAGTGCCCTATGCTCTCCAAGCTGTGTTTTTTAGATGTTTCAGAACACACCGTACACTTCTCCAGAGTGGCTGTTGGCAATTTACATCCCACCCATCAGCGTAGCAAGGCTCCCATTTCTCCATGGCCGGTCCTGCATTTCTGGTTTGGACACTTTTTTCCGCATGGCCCTTTTGCCCGCTGGGAAGCCAGACTTCTTTGGAGCGCTGATTGGCCTTTCCAGGTTGCTTGGTTGGCCAAAAAGGGCGTATGCGTTTTTTCCTGAATATATTCAGGAAAAAACGCATACGCCCTTTTTGGCCAAGGGCATCATTGTCCACGTTTTGCCGCTTTTCAGGTGCTTTCAAGGCGATTCGAATCTACCTCCTGAAATCGGTTTCCTGCAATTCTGCCTTGCTTTCAAAGCCTCTTCGTTGCCTTCCCTTAATATATTTGTGGACGAGAGGTATCATTTAAAACTCTGCAGGTTTGTGAATTGCAGTGCCCCTGAGCTCCATTTTTCAACTCGCTTTTTTGGGAGCTGGCCGCAAAAGCGCAGGATTGCTTCAGGCCCTCTTCTGGTTCTGGGGGGCAGGCTGAGCTTGTGCTTAATTCTTCTTCCTGATGGGAAAATAGAGTGACCTGTGCCTGTCCCAACACCTAGAGCTAGTCTCTCTTTGGTTCCCCCTCTTCCCGTTCATCCTCAGGACAAATTGCAACCTGTACGGAACAGGAGGTTAAAGGTGCTGATTCTCCAAGGAGGGAGATGGCTAGTAAATTGGCTGGAATGGCGAACCCGAGCAAAGGAGATGAGAAATGAGGTGCGTTTTAGAAACCTTTCCCGATCACACGGTGTACCATCTTCTGGGTTTCTCATGCCTGTTTTCGATGTAGGAAGATGCCCTTGAACCTGGAGATTTGGGACCCATGGGATGGGTACCATGCAGTATTACTTGAAAGGGTCTGCGTTGGCTCACCCAACCTCACCGAACCTCTCAGCCCCAAGAGTGTCCACCCTTATGTCTCAATCAGCTGTGGGTCTAGATATGGTCAATCCAGGTTGCATCACAGCCCCTGAACGAATTTTGTAAGAATTTCTCTCTCTTTCACTTTCTTTGTTTCACGGGTTTTGAAAAGTAATTTATTTTTATAATGGGGTTTAGCTGCTTTTCACGGCTGTGTTTATGCCGCTTTACACCCCCTTGACTCACTTACAGAGAGATATCAATACATAGGTTTGAAGATTCTTACTAGTCAGATATATTCTTGTGCGGTGAATAGGGGGTGTTGAGTGCAGTTCACTGAAAAAGGAATAGGTCTTGTCTCTTACATATTGAGTTTATGGAACGGTATCTGAGCTAATTTGAAACCCTTGTTTTATGCATCACCCCACCTCACCTTTCCCGTTCAGCAGCCATAGTGTGTTTTCTACACGTGTGACTCTGTTCTGTTTTGCAGTTCAGTTCAATTGTAGCGGTTTTTACATTCCCTCTATAAGTGATATCTTATGATAAGTGTCTTTTTCTGTGTGACTTATTTCACTTAGAATCGTCGTTCCTAAATCCACTCATCGTGCTGCTACTAGCCTTATGACGTTGATTTCACGGCTGAGTGATATTCCATTGTACATGAGGACCCCAACTTCTTTATCCATTTTTCTCTTTCCTAGGATATTTAAGGTGTAATGAAGTGGGGGTTCTTGTCAACAGAGCAGCCCTAAACTTTGGGGTGCCTGTGTCTTGCTGATTTTTAGTTTTCCCAATTTATACGCCCATGAGTGGAAGTGCCCTATGCTCTCCAAGCTGTGTTTTTTAGATGTTTCAGAACACACCGTACACTTCTCCAGAGTGGCTGTTGGCAATTTACATCCCGCCCATCAGCGTAGCAAGGCTCCCATTTCTCCATGGCCGGTCCTGCATTTCTGGTTTGGACACTTTTTTCCGCATGGCCCTTTTGCCCGCTGGGAAGCCAGACTTCTTTGGAGCGCTGATTGGCCTTTCCAGGTTGCTTGGTTGGCCAAAAAGGGCGTATGCGTTTTTTCCTGAATATATTCAGGAAAAAACGCATACGCCCTTTTTGGCCAAGGGCATCATTGTCCACGTTTTGCCGCTTTTCAGGTGCTTTCAAGGCGATTCGAATCTACCTCCTGAAATCTGTTTCCTGCAATTCTGCCTTGCTTTCAAAGCCTCTTCGTTGCCTTCCCTTAATATATTTGTGGACGAGAGGTATCATTTAAAACTCTGCAGGTTTGTGAATTGCAGTGCCCCTGAGCTCCATTTTTCAACTCGCTTTTTTGGGAGCTGGCCGCAAAGGCGCAGGATTGCTTCAGGCCCTCTTCTGGTTCTGGGGGGCAGGCTGAGCTTGTGCTTAATTCTTCTTCCTGATGGGAAAATAGAGTGACCTGTGCCTGTCCCAACACCTAGAGCTAGTCTCTCATTGGTCCCCCCTCTTCCCGTTCATCCTCAGGACAAATTGCAACCTGTACGGAACAGGAGGTTAAAGGTGCTGATTCTCCAAGGAGGGAGATGGCTAGTAAATCGGCTGGAATGGCGAACCCGAGCAAAGGAGATGAGAAATGAGGTGCGTTTTAGAAACCTTTCCCGATCACACGGTGTACCATCTTCTGGGTTTCTCATGCCTGTTTTCGATGTAGGAAGATGCCCTTGAACCTGGAGATTTGGGACCCATGGGATGGGTACCATGCAGTATTACTTGAAAGGGTCTGCGTTGGCTCACCCAACCTCACCGAACCTCTCAGCCCCAAGAGTGTCCACCCTTATGTCTCAATCAGCTGTGGGTCTAGATATGGTCAACCCAGGTTGCATCACAGCCCCTGAACGAATTTTGTAAGAATTTCTCTCTCTTTCACTGTCTTTGTTTCACGGGTTTTGAAAAGTAATTTATTTTTATAATGGGGTTTAGCTGCTTTTCACGGCTGTGTTTATGCCGCTTTACACCCCCTTGACTCACTTACAGAGAGATATCAATACATAGGTTTGAAGATTCTTACTAGTCAGATATATTCTTGTGCGGTGAATAGGGGGTGTTGAGTCCAGTTCACTGAAAAAGGAATAGGTCTTGTCTCTTACATATTGGGTTTATGGAACGGTATCTGAGCTAATTTGAAACCCTTGTTTTATGCATCACCCCACCTCACCTTGCCCGTTCAGCAGCCATAGTGTGTTTTCTGAACGTGTGACTCTGTTCTGTTTTGCAATTCAGTTCAAGTGTAGTGGTTTTTACATTCCCTCTATAAGTGATATCTTATGATAAGTGTCTTTTTCTGTGTGACTTATTTCACTTAGAATCGTCGTACCTAAATCCACTCATCGTGCTGCTACTAGCCTTATGACGTTGATTTCATGGCTGAGTGATATTCCATTGTACATGAGGACCCCAACTTCTTTATCCATTTTTCTCTTTCC
Organism: Balaenoptera acutorostrata; assembly: GCF_949987535.1. Lineage (NCBI taxonomy): Eukaryota > Metazoa > Chordata > Mammalia > Artiodactyla > Balaenopteridae > Balaenoptera > Balaenoptera acutorostrata. Next base: position 362,439 of record NW_026645888.1, read on the forward strand.
TAGGATATTTAAGGTGTAATGAAGTGGGGGTTCTTGTCAACAGAGCAGCCCTAAACTTTGGGGTGCCTGTGTCTTGCTGATTTTTAGTTTTCCCAATTTATACGCCCATGAGTGGAAGTGCCCTATGCTCTCCAAGCTGTGTTTTTTAGATGTTTCAGAACACACCGTACACTTCTCCAGAGTGGCTGTTGGCAATTTACATCCCGCCCATCAGCGTAGCAAGGCTCCCATTTCTCCATGGCCGGTCCTGCATTTCTGGTTTGGACACTTTTTTCCGCATGGCCCTTTTGCCCGCTGGGAAGCCAGACTTCTTTGGAGCGCTGATTGGCCTTTCCAGGTTGCTTGGTTGGCCAAAAAGGGCGTATGCGTTTTTTCCTGAATATATTCAGGAAAAAACGCATACGCCCTTTTTGGCCAAGGGCATCATTGTCCACGTTTTGCCGCTTTTCAGGTGCTTTCAAGGCGATTCGAATCTACCTCCTGAAATCTGTTTCCTGCAATTCTGCCTTGCTTTCAAAGCCTCTTCGTTGCCTTCCCTTAATATATTTGTGGACGAGAGGTATCATTTAAAACTCTGCAGGTTTGTGAATTGCAGTGCCCCTGAGCTCCATTTTTCAACTCGCTTTTTTGGGAGCTGGCCGCAAAAGCGCAGGATTGCTTCAGGCCCTCTTCTGGTTCTGGGGGGCAGGCTGAGCTTGTGCTTAATTCTTCTTCCTGATGGGAAAATAGAGTGACCTGTGCCTGTCCCAACACCTAGAGCTAGTCTCTCATTGGTTCCCCCTCTTCCCGTTCATCCTCAGGACAAATTGCAACCTGTACGGAACAGGAGGTTAAAGGTGCTGATTCTCCAAGGAGGGAGATGGCTAGTAAATCGGCTGGAATGGCGAACCCGAGCAAAGGAGATGAGAAATGAGGTGCGTTTTAGAAACCTTTCCCGATCACACGGTGTACTATCTTCTGGGATTCTCATGCCTGTTTTCGATGTAGGAAGATGCCCTTGAACCTGGAGATTTGGGACCCATGGGATGGGTACCATGCAGTATTACTTGAAAGGGTCTGCGTTGGCTCACCCAACCTCACCGAACCTCTCAGCCCCAAGAGTGTCCACCCTTATGTCTCAATCAGCTGTGGGTCTAGATATGGTCAATCCAGGTTGCATCACAGCCCCTGAACGAATTTTGTAAGAATTTCTCTCTCTTTCACTGTCTTTGTTTCACGGGTTTTGAAAAGTAATTTATTTTTATAATGGTGTTTAGCTGCTTTTCACGGCTGTGTTTATGCCACTTTACACCCCCTTGACTCACTTACAGAGAGATATCAATACATAGGTTTGAAGATTCTTACTAGTCAGATATATTCTTGTGCGGTGAATAGGGGGTGTTGGGTCCAGTTCACTGAAAAAGGAATAGGTCTTGTCTCTTACATATTGGGTTTATGGAACGGTATCTGATCTAATTTGAAACCCTTGTTTTATGCATCACCCCACCTCACCTTTCCCGTTCAGCAGCCATAGTGTGTTTTCTAAACGTGTGACTCTGTTCTGTTTTGCAATTCAGTTCAAGTGTAGCGGTTTTTACATTCCCTCTATAAGTGATATCTTATGATAAGTGTCTTTTTCTGTGTGACTTATTTCACTTAGAATCGTCGTATCTAAATCCACTCATCGTGCTGCTACTAGCCTTATGACGTTGATTTCATGGCTGAGTGATATTCCATTGTACATGAGGACCCCAACTTCTTTATCCATTTTTCTCTTTCCTAGGATATTTAAGGTGTAATGAAGTGGGGGTTCTTGTCAACAGAGCAGCCCTAAACTTTGGGGTGCCTGTGTCTTGCTGATTTTTAGTTTTCCCAATTTATACGCCCATGAGTGGAAGTGCCCTATGCTCTCCAAGCTGTGTTTTTTAGATGTTTCAGAACACACCGTACACTTCTCCAGAGTGGCTGTTGGCAATTTACATCCCGCCCATCAGCGTAGCAAGGCTCCCATTTCTCCATGGCCGGTCCTGCATTTCTGGTTTGGACACTTTTTTCCGCATGGCCCTTTTGCCCGCTGGGAAGCCAGACTTCTTTGGAGCGCTGATTGGCCTTTCCAGGTTGCTTGGTTGGCCAAAAAGGGCGTATGCGTTTTTTCCTGAATATATTCAGGAAAAAACGCATACGCCCTTTTTGGCCAAGGGCATCATTGTCCACGTTTTGCCGCTTTTCAGGTGCTTTCAAGGCGATTCGAATCTACCTCCTGAAATCTGTTTCCTGCAATTCTGCCTTGCTTTCAAAGCCTCTTCGTTGCCTTCCCTTAATATATTTGTGGACGAGAGGTATCATTTAAAACTCTGCAGGTTTGTGAATTGCAGTGCCCCTGAGCTCCATTTTTCAACTCGCTTTTTTGGGAGCTGGCCGCAAAGGCGCAGGATTGCTTCAGGCCTTCTTCTGGTTCTGGGGGGCAGGCTGAGCTTGTGCTTAATTCTTCTTCCTGATGGGAAAATAGAGTGGCCTGTGCCTGTCCCAACACCTAGAGCTAGTCTCTCATTGGTTCCCCCTCTTCCCGTTCATCCTCAGGACAAATTGCAACCTGTACGGAACAGGAGGTTAAAGGTGCTGATTCTCCAAGGAGGGAGATGGCTAGTAAATCGGCTGGAATGGCGAACCCGAGCAAAGGAGATGAGAAATGAGGTGCGTTTTAGAAACCTTTCCCGATGACACGGTGTACCATCTTCTGGGTTTCTCATGCCTGTTTTCGATGTAGGAAGATGCCCTTGAACCTGGAGATTTGGGACCCATGGGATGGGTACCATGCAGTATTACTTGAAAGGGTCTGCGTTGGCTCACCCAACCTCACCGAACCTCTCAGCCCCAAGAGTGTCCACCCTTATGTCTCAATCAGCTGTGGGTCTAGATATGGTCAACCCAGGTTGCATCACAGCCCCTGAACGAATTTTGTAAGAATTTCTCTCTCTTTCACTGTCTTTGTTTCACGGGTTTTGAAAAGTAATTTATTTTTATAATGGGGTTTAGCTGCTTTTCACGGCTGTGTTTATGCCGCTTTACACCCCCTTGACTCACTTACAGAGAGATATCAATACATAGGTTTGAAGATTCTTACTAGTCAGATATATTCTTGTGCGGTGAATAGGGGGTGTTGAGTCCAGTTCACTGAAAAAGGAATAGGTCTTGTCTCTTACATATTGGGTTTATGGAACGGTATCTGAGCTAATTTGAAACCCTTGTTTTATGCATCACCCCACCTCACCTTGCCCGTTCAGCAGCCATAGTGTGTTTTCTGAACGTGTGACTCTGTTCTGTTTTGCAATTCAGTTCAAGTGTAGTGGTTTTTACATTCCCTCTATAAGTGATATCTTATGATAAGTGTCTTTTTCTGTGTGACTTATTTCACTTAGAATCGTCGTACCTAAATCCACTCATCGTGCTGCTACTAGCCTTATGACGTTGATTTCATGGCTGAGTGATATTCCATTGTACATGAGGACCCCAACTTCTTTATCCATTTTTCTCTTTCCTAGGATATTTAAGGTGTAATGAAGTGGGGGTTCTTGTCAACAGAGCAGCCCTAAACTTTGGGGTGCCTGTGTCTTGCTGATTTTTAGTTTTCAAAATTTATACGCCCATGAGTGGAAGTGCCCTATGCTCTCCAAGCTGTGTTTTTTAGATGTTTCAGAACACACCGTACACTTCTCCAGAGTGGCTGTTGGCAATTTACATCCCGCCCATCAGCGTAGCAAGGCTCCCATTTCTCCATGGCCGGTCCTGCATTTCTGGTTTGGACACTTTTTTCCGCATGGCCCTTTTGCCCGCTGGGAAGCCAGACTTCTTTGGAGCGCTGATTGGCCTTTCCAGGTTGCTTGGTTGGCCAAAAAGGGCGTATGCGTTTTTTCCTGAATATATTCAGGAAAAAACGCATAGGCCCTTTTTGGCCAAGGGCATCATTGTCCACGTTTTGCCGCTTTTCAGGTGCTTTCAAGGCGATTCGAATCTACCTCCTGAAATCTGTTTCCTGCAATTCTGCCTTGCTTTCAAAGCCTCTTCGTTGCCTTCCCTTAATATATTTGTGGACGAGAGGTATCATTTAAAACTCTGCAGGTTTGTGAATTGCAGTGCCCCTGAGCTCCATTTTTCAACTCGCTTTTTTGGAAGCTGGCCACAAAGGCGCAGGATTGCTTCAGGCCTTCTTCTGGTTCTGGGGGGCAGGCTGAGCTTGTGCTTAATTCTTCTTCCTGATGGGAAAATAGAGTGACCTATGCCTGTCCCAACACCTAGAGCTAGTCTCTCATTGGTTCCCCCTCTTCCCGTTCATCCTCAGGACAAATTGCAACCTGTACGGAACAGGAGGTTAAAGGTGCTGATTCTCCAAGGAGGGAGATGGCTAGTAAATCGGCTGGAATGGCGAACCCGAGCAAAGGAGATGAGAAATGAGGTGCGTTTTAGAAACCTTTCCCGATCACACGGTGTACCATCTTCTGGGTTTCTCATGCCTGTTTTCGATGTAGGAAGATGCCCTTGAACCTGGAGATTTGGGACCCATGGGATGGGTACCCTGCAGTATTACTTGAAAGGGTCTGCGTTGTCTCACCCAACCTCACCGAACCTCTCAGCCCCAAGAGTGTCCACCCTTATGTCTCAATCAGCTGTGGGTCTAGATATGGTCAATCCAGGTTGCATCACAGCCCCTGAACGAATTTTGTAAGAATTTCTCTCTCTTTCACTGTCTTTGTTTCACTGGTTTTGAAAAGTAATTTATTTTTATAATGGTGTTTAGCTGCTTTTCACGGCTGTGTTTATGCCGCTTTACACCCCCTTGACTCACTTACAGAGAGATATCAATACATAGGTTTGAACATTCTTACTAGTCAGATATATTCTTGTGCGGTGAATAGGGGGTGTTGAGTCCAGTTCACTGAAAAAGGAATAGGTCTTGTCTCTTACATATTGGGTTTATGGAACGGTATCTGAGCTAATTTGAAACCCTTGTTTTATGCATCACCCCACCTCACCTTGCCCGTTCAGCAGCCATAGTGTGTTTTCTGAACGTGTGACTCTGTTCTGTTTTCCAATTCAGTTCAAGTGTAGCGGTTTTTACACTCCCTCTATAAGTAATATCTTATGATAAGTGTCTTTTTCTGTGTGACTTATTTCACTTAGAATCGTCGTACCTAAATCCACTCATCGTGCTGCTACTAGCCTTATGACGTTGATTTCATGGCTGAGTGATATTCCATTGTACATGAGGACCCCAACTTCTTTATCCATTTTTCTCTTTCCTAGGATATTTAAGGTGTAATGAAGTGGGGGTTCTTGTCAACAGAGCAGCCCTAAACTTTGGGGTGCCTGTGTCTTGCTGATTTTTAGTTTTCCCAATTTATACGCCCATGAGTGGAAGTGCCCTATGCTCTCCAAGCTGTGTTTTTTAGATGTTTCAGAACACACCGTACACTTCTCCAGAGTGGCTGTTGGCAATTTACATCCCGCCCATCAGCGTAGCAAGGCTCCCATTTCTCCATGGCCGGTCCTGCATTTCTGGTTTGGACACTTTTTTCCGCATGGCCCTTTTGCCCGCTGGGAAGCCAGACTTCTTTGGAGCGCTGATTGGCCTTTCCAGGTTGCTTGGTTGGCCAAAAAGGGCGTATGCGTTTTTTCCTGAATATATTCAGGAAAAAACGCATACGCCCTTTTTGGCCAAGGGCATCATTGTCCACGTTTTGCCGCTTTTCAGGTGCTTTCAAGGCGATTCGAATCTACCTCCTGAAATCTGTTTCCTGCAATTCTGTCTTGCTTTCAAAGCCTCTTCGTTGCCTTCCCTTAATATATTTGTGGACGAGAGGTATCATTTAAAACTCTGCAGGTTTGTGAATTGCAGTGCCCCTGAGCTCCATTTTTCAACTCGCTTTTTTGGGAGCTGGCCGCAAAGGCGCAGGATTGCTTCAGGCCTTCTTCTGGTTCTGGGGGGCAGGCTGAGCTTGTGCTTAATTCTTCTTCCTGATGGGAAAATAGAGTGACCTGTGCCTGTCCCAACACCTAGAGCTAGTCTCTCATTGGTTCCCCCTCTTCCCGTTCATCCTCAGGACAAATTGCAACCTGTACGGAACAGGAGGTTAAAGGTGCTGATTCTCCAAGGAGGGAGATGGCTAGTAAATCGGCTGGAATGGCGAACCCGAGCAAAGGAGATGAGAAATGAGGTGCGTTTTAGAAACCTTTCCCGATCACACGGTGTACCATCTTCTGGGTTTCTCATGCCTGTTTTCGATGTAGGAAGATGCCCTTGAACCTGGAGATTTGGGACCCATGGGATGGGTACCATGCAGTATTACTTGAAAGGGTCTGCGTTGGCTCACCCAACCTCACCGAACCTCTCAGCCCCAAGAGTGTCCACCCTTATGTCTCAATCAGCTGTGGGTCTAGATATGGTCAACCCAGGTTGCATCACAGCCCCTGAACGAATTTTGTAAGAATTTCTCTCTCTTTCACTGTCTTTTTTTCACGGGTTTTGAAAAGTAATTTATTTTTATAATGGGGTTTAGCTGCTTTTCACGGCTGTGTTTATGCCGCTTTACACCCCCTTGACTCACTTACAGAGAGATATCAATACATAGGTTTGAAGATTCTTACTAGTCAGATATATTCTTGTGCGGTGAATAGGGGGTGTTGAGTCCAGTTCACTGAAAAAGGAATAGGTCTTGTCTCTTACATATTGGGTTTATGGAACGGTATCTGAGCTAATTTGAAACCCTTGTTTTATGCATCACCCCACCTCACCTTGCCCGTTCAGCAGCCATAGTGTGTTTTCTGAACGTGTGACTCTGTTCTGTTTTGCAATTCAGTTCAAGTGTAGTGGTTTTTACATTCCCTCTATAAGTGATATCTTATGATAAGTGTCTTTTTCTGTGTGACTTATTTCACTTAGAATCGTCGTACCTAAATCCACTCATCGTGCTGCTTCTAGCCTTATGACGTTGATTTCATGGCTGAGTGATAATCCATTGTACATGAGGACCCCAACTTCTTTATCCATTTTTCTCTTTCCTAGGATATTTAAGGTGTAATGAAGTGGGGGTTCTTGTCAACAGAGCAGCCCTAAACTTTGGGGTGCCTGTGTCTTGCTGATTTTTAGTTTTCAAAATTTATACGCCCATGAGTGGAAGTGCCCTATGCTCTCCAAGCTGTGTTTTTTAGATGTTTCAGAACACACCGTACACTTCTCCAGAGTGGCTGTTGGCAATTTACATCCCGCCCATCAGCGTAGCAAGGCTCCCATTTCTCCATGGCCGGTCCTGCATTTCTGGTTTGGACACTTTTTTCCGCATGGCCCTTTTGCCCGCTGGGAAGCCAGACTTCTTTGGAGCGCTGATTGGCCTTTCCAGGTTGCTTGGTTGGCCAAAAAGGGCGTATGCGTTTTTTCCTGAATATATTCAGGAAAAAACGCATACGCCCTTTTTGGCCAAGGGCATCATTGTCCACGTTTTGCCGCTTTTCAGGTGCTTTCAAGGCGATTCGAATCTACCTCCTGAAATCTGTTTCCTGCAATTCTGCCTTGCTTTCAAAGCCTCTTCGTTGCCTTCCCTTAATATATTTGTGGACGAGAGGTATCATTTAAAACTCTGCAGGTTTGTGAATTGCAGTGCCCCTGAGCTCCATTTTTCAACTCGCTTTTTTGGAAGCTGGCCACAAAGGCGCAGGATTGCTTCAGGCCTTCTTCTGGTTCTGGGGGGCAGGCTGAGCTTGTGCTTAATTCTTCTTCCTGATGGGAAAATAGAGTGACCTATGCCTGTCCCAACACCTAGAGCTAGTCTCTCATTGGTTCCCCCTCTTCCCGTTCATCCTCAGGACAAATTGCAACCTGTACGGAACAGGAGGTTAAAGGTGCTGATTCTCCAAGGAGGGAGATGGCTAGTAAATCGGCTGGAATGGCGAACCCGAGCAAAGGAGATGAGAAATGAGGTGCGTTTTAGAAACCTTTCCCGATCACACGGTGTACCATCTTCTGGGTTTCTCATGCCTGTTTTCGATGTAGGAAGATGCCCTTGAACCTGGAGATTTGGGACCCATGGGATGGGTACCCTGCAGTATTACTTGAAAGGGTCTGCGTTGTCTCACCCAACCTCACCGAACTTCTCAGCCCCAAGAGTGTCCACCCTTATGTCTCAATCAGCTGTGGGTCTAGATATGGTCAATCCAGGTTGCATCACAGCCCCTGAACGAATTTTGTAAGAATTTCTCTCTCTTTCACTGTCTTTGTTTCACTGGTTTTGAAAAGTAATTTATTTTTATAATGGTGTTTAGCTGCTTTTCACGGCTGTGTTTATGCCGCTTTACACCCCCTTGACTCACTTACAGAGAGATATCAATACATAGGTTTGAACATTCTTACTAGTCAGATATATTCTTGTGCGGTGAATAGGGGGTGTTGAGTCCAGTTCACTGAAAAAGGAATAGGTCTTGTCTCTTACATATTGGGTTTATGGAACGGTATCTGAGCTAATTTGAAACCCTTGTTTTATGCATCACCCCACCTCACCTTGCCCGTTCAGCAGCCATAGTGTGTTTTCTGAACGTGTGACTCTGTTCTGTTTTGCAATTCAGTTCAAGTGTAGCGGTTTTTACACTCCCTCTATAAGTAATATCTTATGATAAGTGTCTTTTTCTGTGTGACTTATTTCACTTAGAATCGTCGTACCTAAATCCACTCATCGTGCTGCTACTAGCCTTATGACGTTGATTTCATGGCTGAGTGATATTCCATTGTACATGAGGACCCCAACTTCTTTATCCATTTTTCTCTTTCCTAGGATATTTAAGGTGTAATGAAGTGGGGGTTCTTGTCAACAGAGCAGCCCTAAACTTTGGGGTGCCTGTGTCTTGCTGATTTTTAGTTTTCCCAATTTATACGCCCATGAGTGGAAGTGCCCTATGCTCTCCAAGCTGTGTTTTTTAGATGTTTCAGAACACACCGTACACTTCTCCAGAGTGGCTGTTGGCAATTTACATCCCGCCCATCAGCGTAGCAAGGCTCCCATTTCTCCATGGCCGGTCCTGCATTTCTGGTTTGGACACTTTTTTCCGCATGGCCCTTTTGCCCGCTGGGAAGCCAGACTTCTTTGGAGCGCTGATTGGCCTTTCCAGGTTGCTTGGTTGGCCAAAAAGGGCGTATGCGTTTTTTCCTGAATATATTCAGGAAAAAACGCATACGCCCTTTTTGGCCAAGGGCATCATTGTCCACGTTTTGCCGCTTTTCAGGTGCTTTCAAGGCGATTCGAATCTACCTCCTGAAATCTGTTTCCTGCAATTCTGCCTTGCTTTCAAAGCCTCTTCGTTGCCTTCCCTTAATATATTTGTGGACGAGAGGTATCATTTAAAACTCTGCAGGTTTGTGAATTGCAGTGCCCCTGAGCTCCATTTTTCAACTCGCTTTTTTGGGAGCTGGCCGCAAAGGCGCAGGATTGCTTCAGGCCTTCTTCTGGTTCTGGGGGGCAGGCTGAGCTTGTGCTTAATTCTTCTTCCTGATGGGAAAATAGAGTGACCTGTGCCTGTCCCAACACCTAGAGCTAGTCTCTCATTGGTTCCCCCTCTTCCCGTTCATCCTCAGGACAAATTGCAACCTGTACGGAACAGGAGGTTAAAGGTGCTGATTCTCCAAGGAGGGAGATGGCTAGTAAATCGGCTGGAATGGCGAACCCGAGCAAAGGAGATGAGAAATGAGGTGCGTTTTAGAAACCTTTCCCGATCACACGGTGTACCATCTTCTGGGTTTCTCATGCCTGTTTTCGATGTAGGAAGATGCCCTTGAACCTGGAGATTTGGGACCCATGGGATGGGTACCATGCAGTATTACTTGAAAGGGTCTGCGTTGGCTCACCCAACCTCACCGAACCTCTCAGCCCCAAGAGTGTCCACCCTTATGTCTCAATCAGCTGTGGGTCTAGATATGGTCAACCCAGGTTGCATCACAGCCCCTGAACGAATTTTGTAAGAATTTCTCTCTCTTTCACTGTCTTTGTTTCACGGGTTTTGAAAAGTAATTTATTTTTATAATGGGGTTTAGCTGCTTTTCACGCCTGTGTTTATGCCGCTTTACACCCCCTTGACTCACTTACAGAGAGATATCAATACATAGGTTTGAAGATTCTTACTAGTCAGATATATTCTTGTGCGGTGAATAGGGGGTGTTGAGTCCAGTTCACTGAAAAAGGAATAGGTCTTGTCTCTTACATATTGGGTTTATGGAACGGTATCTGAGCTAATTTGAAACCCTTGTTTTATGCATCACCCCACCTCACCTTGCCCGTTCAGCAGCCATAGTGTGTTTTCTGAACGTGTGACTCTGTTCTGTTTTGCAATTCAGTTCAAGTGTAGTGGTTTTTACATTCCCTCTATAAGTGATATCTTATGATAAGTGTCTTTTTCTGTGTGACTTATTTCACTTAGAATCGTCGTACCTAAATCCACTCATCGTGCTGCTACTAGCCTTATGACGTTGATTTCATGGCTGAGTGATATTCCATTGTACATGAGGACCCCAACTTCTTTATCCATTTTTCTCTTTCCTAGGATATTTAAGGTGTAATGAAGTGGGGGTTCTTGTCAACAGAGCAGCCCTAAACTTTGGGGTGCCTGTGTCTTGCTGATTTTTAGTTTTCAAAATTTATACGCCCATGAGTGGAAGTGCCCTATGCTCTCCAAGCTGTGTTTTTTAGATGTTTCAGAACACACCGTACACTTCTCCAGAGTGGCTGTTGGCAATTTACATCCCGCCCATCAGCGTAGCAAGGCTCCCATTTCTCCATGGCCGGTCCTGCATTTCTGGTTTGGACACTTTTTTCCGCATGGCCCTTTTGCCCGCTGGGAAGCCAGACTTCTTTGGAGCGCTGATTGGCCTTTCCAGGTTGCTTGGTTGGCCAAAAAGGGCGTATGCGTTTTTTCCTGAATATATTCAGGAAAAAACGCATACGCCCTTTTTGGCCAAGGGCATCATTGTCCACGTTTTGCCGCTTTTCAGGTGCTTTCAAGGCGATTCGAATCTACCTCCTGAAATCTGTTTCCTGCAATTCTGCCTTGCTTTCAAAGCCTCTTCGTTGCCTTCCCTTAATATATTTGTGGACGAGAGGTATCATTTAAAACTCTGCAGGTTTGTGAATTGCAGTGCCCCTGAGCTCCATTTTTCAACTCGCTTTTTTGGAAGCTGGCCACAAAGGCGCAGGATTGCTTCAGGCCTTCTTCTGGTTCTGGGGGGCAGGCTGAGCTTGTGCTTAATTCTTCTTCCTGATGGGAAAATAGAGTGACCTATGCCTGTCCCAACACCTAGAGCTAGTCTCTCATTGGTTCCCCCTCTTCCCGTTCATCCTCAGGACAAATTGCAACCTGTACGGAACAGGAGGTTAAAGGTGCTGATTCTCCAAGGAGGGAGATGGCTAGTAAATCGGCTGGAATGGCGAACCCGAGCAAAGGAGATGAGAAATGAGGTGCGTTTTAGAAACCTTTCCCGATCACACGGTGTACCATCTTCTGGGTTTCTCATGCCTGTTTTCGATGTAGGAAGATGCCCTTGAACCTGGAGATTTGGGACCCATGGGATGGGTACCCTGCAGTATTACTTGAAAGGGTCTGCGTTGTCTCACCCAACCTCACCGAACCTCTCAGCCCCAAGAGTGTCCACCCTTATGTCTCAATCAGCTGTGGGTCTAGATATGGTCAATCCAGGTTGCATCACAGCCCCTGAACGAATTTTGTAAGAATTTCTCTCTCTTTCACTGTCTTTGTTTCACTGGTTTTGAAAAGTAATTTATTTTTATAATGGTGTTTAGCTGCTTTTCACGGCTGTGTTTATGCCGCTTTACACCCCCTTGACTCACTTACAGAGAGATATCAATACATAGGTTTGAACATTCTTACTAGTCAGATATATTCTTGTGCGGTGAATAGGGGGTGTTGAGTCCAGTTCACTGAAAAAGGAATAGGTCTTGTCTCTTACATATTGGGTTTATGGAACGGTATCTGAGCTAATTTGAAACCCTTGTTTTATGCATCACCCCACCTCACCTTGCCCGTTCAGCAGCCATAGTGTGTTTTCTGAACGTGTGACTCTGTTCTGTTTTGCAATTCAGTTCAAGTGTAGCGGTTTTTACACTCCCTCTATAAGTAATATCTTATGATAAGTGTCTTTTTCTGTGTGACTTATTTCACTTAGAATCGTCGTACCTAAATCCACTCATCGTGCTGCTACTAGCCTTATGACGTTGATTTCATGGCTGAGTGATATTCCATTGTACATGAGGACCCCAACTTCTTTATCCATTTTTCTCTTTCCTAGGATATTTAAGGTGTAATGAAGTGGGGGTTCTTGTCAACAGAGCAGCCCTAAACTTTGGGGTGCCTGTGTCTTGCTGATTTTTAGTTTTCCCAATTTATACGCCCATGAGTGGAAGTGCCCTATGCTCTCCAAGCTGTGTTTTTTAGATGTTTCAGAACACACCGTACACTTCTCCAGAGTGGCTGTTGGCAATTTACATCCCGCCCATCAGCGTAGCAAGGCTCCCATTTCTCCATGGCCGGTCCTGCATTTCTGGTTTGGACACTTTTTTCCGCATGGCCCTTTTGCCCGCTGGGAAGCCAGACTTCTTTGGAGCGCTGATTGGCCTTTCCAGGTTGCTTGGTTGGCCAAAAAGGGCGTATGCGTTTTTTCCTGAATATATTCAGGAAAAAACGCATACGCCCTTTTTGGCCAAGGGCATCATTGTCCACGTTTTGCCGCTTTTCAGGTGCTTTCAAGGCGATTCGAATCTACCTCCTGAAATCTGTTTCCTGCAATTCTGTCTTGCTTTCAAAGCCTCTTCGTTGCCTTCCCTTAATATATTTGTGGACGAGAGGTATCATTTAAAACTCTGCAGGTTTGTGAATTGCAGTGCCCCTGAGCTCCATTTTTCAACTCGCTTTTTTGGGAGCTGGCCGCAAAGGCGCAGGATTGCTTCAGGCCTTCTTCTGGTTCTGGGGGGCAGGCTGAGCTTGTGCTTAATTCTTCTTCCTGATGGGAAAATAGAGTGACCTGTGCCTGTCCCAACACCTAGAGCTAGTCTCTCATTGGTTCCCCCTCTTCCCGTTCATCCTCAGGACAAATTGCAACCTGTACGGAACAGGAGGTTAAAGGTGCTGATTCTCCAAGGAGGGAGATGGCTAGTAAATCGGCTGGAATGGCGAACCCGAGCAAAGGAGATGAGAAATGAGGTGCGTTTTAGAAACCTTTCCCGATCACACGGTGTACCATCTTCTGGGTTTCTCATGCCTGTTTTCGATGTAGGAAGATGCCCTTGAACCTGGAGATTTGGGACCCATGGGATGGGTACCATGCAGTATTACTTGAAAGGGTCTGCGTTGGCTCACCCAACCTCACCGAACCTCTCAGCCCCAAGAGTGTCCACCCTTATGTCTCAATCAGCTGTGGGTCTAGATATGGTCAACCCAGGTTGCATCACAGCCCCTGAACGAATTTTGTAAGAATTTCTCTCTCTTTCACTGTCTTTGTTTCACGGGTTTTGAAAAGTAATTTATTTTTATAATGGGGTTTAGCTGCTTTTCACGGCTGTGTTTATGCCGCTTTACACCCCCTTGACTCACTTACAGAGAGATATCAATACATAGGTTTGAAGATTCTTACTAGTCAGATATATTCTTGTGCGGTGAATAGGGGGTGTTGAGTCCAGTTCACTGAAAAAGGAATAGGTCTTGTCTCTTACATATTGGGTTTATGGAACGGTATCTGAGCTAATTTGAAACCCTTGTTTTATGCATCACCCCACCTCACCTTGCCCGTTCAGCAGCCATAGTGTGTTTTCTGAACGTGTGACTCTGTTCTGTTTTGCAATTCAGTTCAAGTGTAGTGGTTTTTACATTCCCTCTATAAGTGATATCTTATGATAAGTGTCTTTTTCTGTGTGACTTATTTCACTTAGAATCGTCGTACCTAAATCCACTCATCGTGCTGCTACTAGCCTTATGACGTTGATTTCATGGCTGAGTGATATTCCATTGTACATGAGGACCCCAACTTCTTTATCCATTTTTCTCTTTCCTAGGATATTTAAGGTGTAATGAAGTGGGGGTTCTTGTCAACAGAGCAGCCCTAAACTTTGGGGTGCCTGTGTCTTGCTGATTTTTAGTTTTCAAAATTTATACGCCCATGAGTGGAAGTGCCCTATGCTCTCCAAGCTGTGTTTTTTAGATGTTTCAGAACACACCGTACACTTCTCCAGAGTGGCTGTTGGCAATTTACATCCCGCCCATCAGCGTAGCAAGGCTCCCATTTCTCCATGGCCGGTCCTGCATTTCTGGTTTGGACACTTTTTTCCGCATGGCCCTTTTGCCCGCTGGGAAGCCAGACTTCTTTGGAGCGCTGATTGGCCTTTCCAGGTTGCTTGGTTGGCCAAAAAGGGCGTATGCGTTTTTTCCTGAATATATTCAGGAAAAAACGCATACACCCTTTTTGGCCAAGGGCATCATTGTCCACGTTTTGCCGCTTTTCAGGTGCTTTCAAGGCGATTCGAATCTACCTCCTGAAATCTGTTTCCTGCAATTCTGCCTTGCTTTCAAAGCCTCTTCGTTGCCTTCCCTTAATATATTTGTGGACGAGAGGTATCATTTAAAACTCTGCAGGTTTGTGAATTGCAGTGCCCCTGAGCTCCATTTTTCAACTCGCTTTTTTGGAAGCTGGCCACAAAGGCGCAGGATTGCTTCAGGCCTTCTTCTGGTTCTGGGGGGCAGGCTGAGCTTGTGCTTAATTCTTCTTCCTGATGGGAAAATAGAGTGACCTATGCCTGTCCCAACACCTAGAGCTAGTCTCTCATTGGTTCCCCCTCTTCCCGTTCATCCTCAGGACAAATTGCAACCTGTACGGAACAGGAGGTTAAAGGTGCTGATTCTCCAAGGAGGGAGATGGCTAGTAAATCGGCTGGAATGGCGAACCCGAGCAAAGGAGATGAGAAATGAGGTGCGTTTTAGAAACCTTTCCCGATCACACGGTGTACCATCTTCTGGGTTTCTCATGCCTGTTTTCGATGTAGGAAGATGCCCTTGAACCTGGAGATTTGGGACCCATGGGATGGGTACCCTGCAGTATTACTTGAAAGGGTCTGCGTTGTCTCACCCAACCTCACCGAACCTCTCAGCCCCAAGAGTGTCCACCCTTATGTCTCAATCAGCTGTGGGTCTAGATATGGTCAATCCAGGTTGCATCACAGCCCCTGAACGAATTTTGTAAGAATTTCTCTCTCTTTCACTGTCTTTGTTTCACTGGTTTTGAAAAGTAATTTATTTTTATAATGGTGTTTAGCTGCTTTTCACGGCTGTGTTTATGCCGCTTTACACACCCTTGACTCACTTACAGAGAGATATCAATACATAGGTTTGAACATTCTTACTAGTCAGATATATTCTTGTGCGGTGAATAGGGGGTGTTGAGTCCAGTTAACTGAAAAAGGAATAGGTCTTGTCTCTTACATATTGGGTTTATGGAACGGTATCTGAGCTAATTTGAAACCCTTGTTTTATGCATCACCCCACCTCACCTTGCCCGTTCAGCAGCCATAGTGTGTTTTCTGAACGTGTGACTCTGTTCTGTTTTGCAATTCAGTTCAAGTGTAGCGGTTTTTACACTCCCTCTATAAGTAATATCTTATGATAAGTGTCTTTTTCTGTGTGACTTATTTCACTTAGAATCGTCGTACCTAAATCCACTCATCGTGCTGCTACTAGCCTTATGACGTTGATTTCATGGCTGAGTGATATTCCATTGTACATGAGGACCCCAACTTCTTTATCCATTTTTCTCTTTCCTAGGATATTTAAGGTGTAATGAAGTGGGGGTTCTTGTCAACAGAGCAGCCCTAAACTTTGGGGTGCCTGTGTCTTGCTGATTTTTAGTTTTCCCAATTTATACGCCCATGAGTGGAAGTGCCCTATGCTCTCCAAGCTGTGTTTTTTAGATGTTTCAGAACACACCGTACACTTCTCCAGAGTGGCTGTTGGCAATTTACATCCCGCCCATCAGCGTAGCAAGGCTCCCATTTCTCCATGGCCGGTCCTGCATTTCTGGTTTGGACACTTTTTTCCGCATGGCCCTTTTGCCCGCTGGGAAGCCAGACTTCTTTGGAGCGCTGATTGGCCTTTCCAGGTTGCTTGGTTGGCCAAAAAGGGCGTATGCGTTTTTTCCTGAATATATTCAGGAAAAAACGCATACGCCCTTTTTGGCCAAGGGCATCATTGTCCACGTTTTGCCGCTTTTCAGGTGCTTTCAAGGCGATTCGAATCTACCTCCTGAAATCTGTTTCCTGCAATTCTGTCTTGCTTTCAAAGCCTCTTCGTTGCCTTCCCTTAATATATTTGTGGACGAGAGGTATCATTTAAAACTCTGCAGGTTTGTGAATTGCAGTGCCCCTGAGCTCCATTTTTCAACTCGCTTTTTTGGGAGCTGGCCGCAAAGGCGCAGGATTGCTTCAGGCCTTCTTCTGGTTCTGGGGGGCAGGCTGAGCTTGTGCTTAATTCTTCTTCCTGATGGGAAAATAGAGTGACCTGCGCCTGTCCCAACACCTAGAGCTAGTCTCTCATTGGTTCCCCCTCTTCCCGTTCATCCTCAGGACAAATTGCAACCTGTACGGAACAGGAGGTTAAAGGTGCTGATTCTCCAAGGAGGGAGATGGCTAGTAAATCGGCTGGAATGGCGAACCCGAGCAAAGGAGATGAGAAATGAGGTGCGTTTTAGAAACCTTTCCCGATCACACGGTGTACCATCTTCTGGGTTTCTCATGCCTGTTTTCGATGTAGGAAGATGCCCTTGAACCTGGAGATTTGGGACCCATGGGATGGGTACCATGCAGTATTACTTGAAAGGGTCTGCGTTGGCTCACCCAACCTCACCGAACCTCTCAGCCCCAAGAGTGTCCACCCTTATGTCTCAATCAGCTGTGGGTCTAGATATGGTCAACCCAGGTTGCATCACAGCCCCTGAACGAATTTTGTAAGAATTTCTCTCTCTTTCACTGTCTTTGTTTCACGGGTTTTGAAAAGTAATTTATTTTTATAATGGGGTTTAGCTGCTTTTCACGGCTGTGTTTATGCCGCTTTACACCCCCTTGACTCACTTACAGAGAGATATCAATACATAGGTTTGAAGATTCTTACTAGTCAGATATATTCTTGTGCGGTGAATAGGGGGTGTTGAGTCCAGTTCACTGAAAAAGGAATAGGTCTTGTCTCTTACATTTTGGGTTTATGGAACGGTATCTGAGCTAATTTGAAACCCTTGTTTTATGCATCACCCCACCTCACCTTGCCCGTTCAGCAGCCATAGTGTGTTTTCTGAACGTGTGACTCTGTTCTGTTTTGCAATTCAGTTCAAGTGTAGTGGTTTTTACATTCCCTCTATAAGTGATATCTTATGATAAGTGTCTTTTTCTGTGTGACTTATTTCACTTAGAATCGTCGTACCTAAATCCACTCATCGTGCTGCTACTAGCCTTATGACGTTGATTTCATGGCTGAGTGATATTCCATTGTACATGAGGACCCCAACTTCTTTATCCATTTTTCTCTTTCCTAGGATATTTAAGCTGTAATGAAGTGGGGGTTCTTGTCAACAGAGCAGCCCTAAACTTTGGGGTGCCTGTGTCTTGCTGATTTTTAGTTTTCAAAATTTATACGCCCATGAGTGGAAGTGCCCTATGCTCTCCAAGCTGTGTTTTTTAGATGTTTCAGAACACACCGTACACTTCTCCAGAGTGGCTGTTGGCAATTTACATCCCGCCCATCAGCGTAGCAAGGCTCCCATTTCTCCATGGCCGGTCCTGCATTTCTGGTTTGGACACTTTTTTCCGCATGGCCCTTTTGCCCGCTGGGAAGCCAGACTTCTTTGGAGCGCTGATTGGCCTTTCCAGGTTGCTTGGTTGGCCAGAAAGGGCGTATGCGTTTTTTCCTGAATATATTCAGGAAAAAACGCATACGCCCTTTTTGGCCAAGGGCATCATTGTCCACGTTTTGCCGCTTTTCAGGTGCTTTCAAGGCGATTCGAATCTACCTCCTGAAATCTGTTTCCTGCAATTCTGCCTTGCTTTCAAAGCCTCTTCGTTGCCTTCCCTTAATATATTTGTGGACGAGAGGTATCATTTAAAACTCTGCAGGTTTGTGAATTGCAGTGCCCCTGAGCTCCATTTTTCAACTCGCTTTTTTGGGAGCTGGCCGCAAAGGCGCAGGATTGCTTCAGGCCCTCTTCTGGTTCTGGGGGGCAGGCTGAGCTTGTGCTTAATTCTTCTTCCTGATGGGAAAATAGAGTGACCTGTGCCTGTCCCAACACCTAGAGCTAGTCTCTCATTGGTTCCCCCTCTTCCCGTTCATCCTCAGGACAAATTGCAACCTGTACGGAACAGGAGGTTAAAGGTGCTGATTCTCCAAGGAGGGAGATGGCTAGTAAATCGGCTGGAATGGCGAACCCGAGCAAAGGAGATGAGAAATGAGGTGCGTTTTAGAAACCTTTCCCGATCACACGGTGTACCATCTTCTGGGTTTCTCATGCCTGTTTTCGATGTAGGAAGATGCCCTTGAACCTGGAGATTTGGGACCCATGGGATGGGTACCATGCAGTATTACTTGAAAGGGTCTGCGTTGGCTCACCCAACCTCACCGAACCTCTCAGCCCCAAGAGTGTCCACCCTTATGTCTCAATCAGCTGTGGGTCTAGATATGGTCAACCCAGGTTGCATCACAGCCCCTGAACGAATTTTGTAAGAATTTCTCTCTCTTTCACTGTCTTTGTTTCACGGGTTTTGAAAAGTAATTTATTTTTATAATGGGGTTTAGCTGCTTTTCACGGCTGTGTTTATGCCGCTTTACACCCCCTTGACTCACTTACAGAGAGATATCAATACATAGGTTTGAAGATTCTTACTAGTCAGATATATTCTTGTGCGGTGAATAGGGGGTGTTGAGTCCAGTTCACTGAAAAAGGAATAGGTCTTGTCTCTTACATATTGGGTTTATGGAACGGTATCTAAGCTAATTTGAAACCCTTGTTTTATGCATCACCCCACCTCACCTTGCCCGTTCAGCAGCCATAGTGTGTTTTCTGAACGTGTGACTCTGTTCTGTTTTGCAATTCAGTTCAAGTGTAGTGGTTTTTACATTCCCTCTATAAGTGATATCTTATGATAAGTGTCTTTTTCTGTGTGACTTATTTCACTTAGAATCGTCGTACCTAAATCCACTCATCGTGCTGCTACTAGCCTTATGACGTTGATTTCATGGCTGAGTGATATTCCATTGTACATGAGGACCCCAACTTCTTTATCCATTTTTCTCTTTCCTAGGATATTTAAGGTGTAATGAAGTGGGGGTTCTTGTCAACAGAGCAGCCCTAAACTTTGGGGTGCCTGTGTCTTGCTGATTTTTAGTTTTCAAAATTTATACACCCATGAGTGGAAGTGCCCTATGCTCTCCAAGCTGTGTTTTTTAGATGTTTCAGAACACACCGTACACTTCTCCAGAGTGGCTGTTGGCAATTTACATCCCGCCCATCAGCGTAGCAAGGCTCCCATTTCTCCATGGCCGGTCCTGCATTTCTGGTTTGGACACTTTTTTCCGCATGGCCCTTTTGCCCGCTGGGAAGCCAGACTTCTTTGGAGCGCTGATTGGCCTTTCCAGGTTGCTTGGTTGGCCAAAAAGGGCGTATGCGTTTTTTCCTGAATATATTCAGGAAAAAACGCATACGCCCTTTTTGGCCAAGGGCATCATTGTCCACGTTTTGCCGCTTTTCAGGTGCTTTCAAGGCGATTCGAATCTACCTCCTGAAATCTGTTTCCTGCAATTCTGTCTTGCTTTCAAAGCCTCTTCGTTGCCTTCCCTTAATATATTTGTGGACGAGAGGTATCATTTAAAACTCTGCAGGTTTGTGAATTGCACTGCCCCTGAGCTCCATTTTTCAAATCGCTTTTTTGGGAGCTGGCCACAAAGGCGCAGGATTGCTTCAGGCCCTCTTCTGGTTCTGGGGGGTAGGCTGAGCTTGTGCTTAATTCTTCTTCCTGATGGGAAAATAGAGTGACCTATGCCTGTCCCAACACCTAGAGCTAGTCTCTCATTGGTTCCCCCTCTTCCCGTTCATCCTCAGGACAAATTGCAACCTGTACGGAACAGGAGGTTAAAGGTGCTGATTCTCCAAGGAGGGAGATGGCTAGTAAATCGGCTGGAAGGGCGAACCCGAGCAAAGGAGATGAGAAATGAGGTGCGTTTTAGAAACCTTTCCCGATCACACGGTGTACCATCTTCTGGGTTTCTCATGCCTGTTTTCGATGTAGGAAGATGCCCTTGAACCTGGAGATTTGGGACCCATGGGATGGGTACCCTGCAGTATTACTTGAAAGGGTCTGCGTTGTCTCACCCAACCTCACCGAACCTCTCAGCCCCAACAGTGTCCACCCTTATGTCTCAATCAGCTGTGGGTCTAGATATGGTCAATCCAGGTTGCATCACAGCCCCTGAACGAATTTTGTAAGAATTTCTCTCTCTTTCACTGTCTTTGTTTCACTGGTTTTGAAAAGTAATTTATTTTTATAATGGTGTTTAGCTGCTTTTCACGGCTGTGTTTATGCCGCTTTACACCCCCTTGACTCACTTACAGAGAGATATCAATACATAGGTTTGAAGATTCTTACTAGTCAGATATATTCTTGTGCGGTGAATAGGGGGTGTTGAGTCCAGTTCACTGAAAAAGGAATAGGTCTTGTCTCTTACATATTGGGTTTATGGAACGGTATCTGAGCTAATTTGAAACCCTTGTTTTATGCATCACCCCACCTCACCTTGCCCGTTCAGCAGCCATAGTGTGTTTTCTGAACGTGTGACTCTGTTCTGTTTTGCAATTCAGTTCAAGTGTAGTGGTTTTTACATTCCCTCTATAAGTGATATCTTATGATAAGTGTCTTTTTCTGTGTGACTTATTTCACTTAGAATCGTCGTACCTAAATCCACTCATCGTGCTGCTACTAGCCTTATGACGTTGATTTCATGGCTGAGTGATATTCCATTGTACATGAGGACCCCAACTTCTTTATCCATTTTTCTCTTTCCTAGGATATTTAAGGTGTAGTGAAGTGGGGGTTCTTGTCAACAGAGCAGCCCTAAACTTTGGGGTGCCTGTGTCTTGCTGATTTTTAGTTTTCCCAATTTATACGCCCATGAGTGGAAGTGCCCTATGCTCTCCAAGCTGTGTTTTTTAGATGTTTCAGAACACACCGTACACTTCTCCAGAGTGGCTGTTGGCAATTTACATCCCGCCCATCAGCGTAGCAAGGCTCCCATTTCTCCATGGCCGGTCCTGCATTTCTGGTTTGGACACTTTTTTCCGCATGGCCCTTTTGCCCGCTGGGAAGCCAGACTTCTTTGGAGCGCTGATTGGCCTTTCCAGGTTGCTTGGTTGGCCAAAAAGGGCGTATGCGTTTTTTCCTGAATATATTCAGGAAAAAACGCATAGGCCCTTTTTGGCCAAGGGCATCATTGTCCACGTTTTGCCGCTTTTCAGGTGCTTTCAAGGCGATTCGAATCTACCTCCTGAAATCTGTTTCCTGCAATTCTGCCTTGCTTTCAAAGCCTCTTCGTTGCCTTCCCTTAATATATTTGTGGACGAGAGGTATCATTTAAAACTCTGCAGGTTTG
This sequence comes from Balaenoptera acutorostrata, assembly GCF_949987535.1. Taxonomy (NCBI): domain Eukaryota; kingdom Metazoa; phylum Chordata; class Mammalia; order Artiodactyla; family Balaenopteridae; genus Balaenoptera; species Balaenoptera acutorostrata. Next base: position 384,132 of record NW_026645888.1, read on the forward strand.
TGAATTGCAGTGCCCCTGAGCTCCATTTTTCAACTCGCTTTTTTGGGAGCTGGCCGAAAAGGCGCAGGATTGCTTCAGGCCCTCTTCTGGTTCTGGGGGGCAGGCTGAGCTTGTGCTTAATTCTTCTTCCTGATGGGAAAATAGAGTGACCTGTGCCTGTCCCAACACCTAGAGCTAGTCTCTCATTGGTTCCCCCTCTTCCCGTTCATCCTCAGGACAAATTGCAACCTGTACGGAACAGGAGGTTAAAGGTGCTGATTCTCCAAGGAGGGAGATGGCTAGTAAATCGGCTGGAATGGCGAACCCGAGCAAAGGAGATGAGAAATGAGGTGCGTTTTAGAAACCTTTCCCGATCACACGGTGTACCATCTTCTGGGTTTCTCATGCCTGTTTTCGATGTAGGAAGATGCCCTTGAACCTGGAGATTTGGGACCCATGGGATGGGTACCATGCAGTATTACTTGAAAGGGTCTGCGTTGGCTCACCCAACCTCACCGAACCTCTCAGCCCCAAGAGTGTCCACCCTTATGTCTCAATCAGCTGTGGGTCTAGATATGGTCAATCCAGGTTGCATCACAGCCCCTGAACGAATTTTGTAAGAATTTCTCTCTCTTTCACTGTCTTTGTTTCACGGGTTTTGAAAAGTAATTTATTTTTATAATGGGGTTTAGCTGCTTTTCACGGCTGTGTTTATGCCGCTTTACACCCCCTTGACTCACATACAGAGAGATATCAATACATAGGTTTGAAGATTCTTACTAGTCAGATATATTCTTGTGCGGTGAATAGGGGGTGTTGAGTCCAGTTCAGTGAAAAAGGAATAGGTCTTGTCTCTTACATATTGGGTTTATGGAACGGTATCTGAGCTAATTTGAAACCCTTGTTTTATGCATCACCCCACCTCACCTTGCCCGTTCAGCAGCCATAGTGTGTTTTCTGAACGTGTGACTCTGTTCTGTTTTGCAATTCAGTTCAAGTGTAGTGGTTTTTACATTCCCTCTATAAGTGATATCTTATGATAAGTGTCTTTTTCTGTGTGACTTATTTCACTTAGAATCGTCGTACCTAAATCCACTCATCGTGCTGCTACTAGCCTTATGACGTTGATTTCATGGCTGAGTGATATTCCATTGTACATGAGGACCCCAACTTCTTTATCCATTTTTCTCTTTCCTAGGATATTTAAGGTGTAATGAAGTGGGGGTTCTTGTCAACAGAGCAGCCCTAAACTTTGGGGTGCCTGTGTCTTGCTGATTTTTAGTTTTCCCAATTTATACGCCCATGAGTGGAAGTGCCCTATGCTCTCCAAGCTGTGTTTTTTAGATGTTTCAGAACACACCGTACACTTCTCCAGAGTGGCTGTTGGCAATTTACATCCCACCCATCAGCGTAGCAAGGCTCCCATTTCTCCATGGCCGGTCCTGCATTTCTGGTTTGGACACTTTTTTCCGCATGGCCCTTTTGCCCGCTGGGAAGCCAGACTTCTTTGGAGCGCTGATTGGCCTTTCCAGGTTGCTTGGTTGGCCAAAAAGGGCGTATGCGTTTTTTCCTGAATATATTCAGGAAAAAACGCATAGGCCCTTTTTGGCCAAGGGCATCATTGTCCACGTTTTGCCGCTTTTCAGGTGCTTTCAAGGCGATTCGAATCTACCTCCTGAAATCTGTTTCCTGCAATTCTGCCTTGCTTTCAAAGCCTCTTCGTTGCCTTCCCTTAATATATTTGTGGACGAGAGGTATCATTTAAAACTCTGCAGGTTTGTGAATTGCAGTGCCCCTGAGCTCCATTTTTCACCTCGCTTTTTTGGGAGCTGGCCGCAAAGGCGAAAGATTGCTTCAGGCCCTCTTCTGGTTTTGGGGGGCAGGCTGAGCTTGTGCTTAATTCTTCTTCCTGATGGGAAAATAGAGTGACCTGTGCCTGTCCCAACACCTAGAGCTAGTCTCTCATTGGTTCCCCCTCTTCCCGTTCATCCTCAGGACAAATTGCAACCTGTACGGAACAGGAGGTTAAAGGTGCTGATTCTCCAAGGAGGGAGATGGCTAGTAAATCGGCTGGAATGGCGAACCCGAGCAAAGGAGATGAGAAATGAGGTGCGTTTTAGAAACCTTTCCCGATCACACGGTGTACCATCTTCTGGGTTTCTCATGCCTGTTTTCGATGTAGGAAGATGCCCTTGAACCTGGAGATTTGGGACCCATGGGATGGGTACCATGCAGTATTACTTGAAAGGGTCTGCGTTGGCTCACCCAACCTCACCGAACCTCTCAGCCCCAAGAGTGTCCACCCTTATGTCTCAATCAGCTGTGGGTCTAGATATGGTCAATCCAGGTTGCATCACAGCCCCTGAACGAATTTTGTAAGAATTTCTCTCTCTTTCACTGTCTTTGTTTCACGGGTTTTGAAAAGTAATTTATTTTTATAATGGGGTTTAGCTGCTTTTCACGGCTGTGTTTATGCCGCTTTACACCCCCTTGACTCACATACAGAGAGATATCAATACATAGGTTTGAAGATTCTTACTAGTCAGATATATTCTTGTGCGGTGAATAGGGGGTGTTGAGTCCAGTTCAGTGAAAAAGGAATAGGTCTTGTCTCTTACATATTGGGTTTATGGAACGGTATCTGAGCTAATTTGAAACCCTTGTTTTATGCATCACCCCACCTCACCTTGCCCGTTCAGCAGCCATAGTGTGTTTTCTGAACGTGTGACTCTGTTCTGTTTTGCAATTCAGTTCAAGTGTAGTGGTTTTTACATTCCCTCTATAAGTGATATCTTATGATAAGTGTCTTTTTCTGTGTGACTTATTTCACTTAGAATCGTCGTACCTAAATCCACTCATCGTGCTGCTACTAGCCTTATGACGTTGATTTCATGGCTGAGTGATATTCCATTGTACATGAGGACCCCAACTTCTTTATCCATTTTTCTCTTTCCTAGGATATTTAAGGTGTAATGAAGTGGGGGTTCTTGTCAACAGAGCAGCCCTAAACTTTGGGGTGCCTGTGTCTTGCTGATTTTTAGTTTTCCCAATTTATACGCCCATGAGTGGAAGTGCCCTATGCTCTCCAAGCTGTGTTTTTTAGATGTTTCAGAACACACCGTACACTTCTCCAGAGTGGCTGTTGGCAATTTACATCCCACCCATCAGCGTAGCAAGGCTCCCATTTCTCCATGGCCGGTCCTGCATTTCTGGTTTGGACACTTTTTTCCGCATGGCCCTTTTGCCCGCTGGGAAGCCAGACTTCTTTGGAGCGCTGATTGGCCTTTCCAGGTTGCTTGGTTGGCCAAAAAGGGCGTATGCGTTTTTTCCTGAATATATTCAGGAAAAAACGCATAGGCCCTTTTTGGCCAAGGGCATCATTGTCCACGTTTTGCCGCTTTTCAGGTGCTTTCAAGGCGATTCGAATCTACCTCCTGAAATCTGTTTCCTGCAATTCTGCCTTGCTTTCAAAGCCTCTTCGTTGCCTTCCCTTAATATATTTGTGGACGAGAGGTATCATTTAAAACTCTGCAGGTTTGTGAATTGCAGTGCCCCTGAGCTCCATTTTTCACCTCGCTTTTTTGGGAGCTGGCCGCAAAGGCGAAAGATTGCTTCAGGCCCTCTTCTGGTTTTGGGGGGCAGGCTGAGCTTGTGCTTAATTCTTCTTCCTGATGGGAAAATAGAGTGACCTGTGCCTGTCCCAACACCTAGAGCTAGTCTCTCATTGGTTCCCCCTCTTCCCGTTCATCCTCAGGACAAATTGCAACCTGTACGGAACAGGAGGTTAAAGGTGCTGATTCTCCAAGGAGGGAGATGGCTAGTAAATCGGCTGGAATGGCGAACCCGAGCAAAGGAGATGAGAAATGAGGTGCGTTTTAGAAACCTTTCCCGATCACACGGTGTACCATCTTCTGGGTTTCTCATGCCTGTTTTCGATGTAGGAAGATGCCCTTGAACCTGGAGATTTGGGACCCATGGGATGGGTACCATGCAGTATTACTTGAAAGGGTCTGCGTTGGCTCACCCAACCTCACCGAACCTCTCAGCCCCAAGAGTGTCCACCCTTATGTCTCAATCAGCTGTGGGTCTAGATATGGTCAATCCAGGTTGCATCACAGCCCCTGAACGAATTTTGTAAGAATTTCTCTCTCTTTCACTGTCTTTGTTTCACGGGTTTTGAAAAGTAATTTATTTTTATAATGGGGTTTAGCTGCTTTTCACGGCTGTGTTTATGCCGCTTTACACCCCCTTGACTCACATACAGAGAGATATCAATACATAGGTTTGAAGATTCTTACTAGTCAGATATATTCTTGTGCGGTGAATAGGGGGTGTTGAGTCCAGTTCAGTGAAAAAGGAATAGGTCTTGTCTCTTACATATTGGGTTTATGGAACGGTATCTGAGCTAATTTGAAACCCTTGTTTTATGCATCACCCCACCTCACCTTGCCCGTTCAGCAGCCATAGTGTGTTTTCTGAACGTGTGACTCTGTTCTGTTTTGCAATTCAGTTCAAGTGTAGTGGTTTTTACATTCCCTCTATAAGTGATATCTTATGATAAGTGTCTTTTTCTGTGTGACTTATTTCACTTAGAATCGTCGTACCTAAATCCACTCATCGTGCTGCTACTAGCCTTATGACGTTGATTTCATGGCTGAGTGATATTCCATTGTACATGAGGACCCCAACTTCTTTATCCATTTTTCTCTTTCCTAGGATATTTAAGGTGTAATGAAGTGGGGGTTCTTGTCAACAGAGCAGCCCTAAACTTTGGGGTGCCTGTGTCTTGCTGATTTTTAGTTTTCCCAATTTATACGCCCATGAGTGGAAGTGCCCTATGCTCTCCAAGCTGTGTTTTTTAGATGTTTCAGAACACACCGTACACTTCTCCAGAGTGGCTGTTGGCAATTTACATCCCACCCATCAGCGTAGCAAGGCTCCCATTTCTCCATGGCCGGTCCTGCATTTCTGGTTTGGACACTTTTTTCCGCATGGCCCTTTTGCCCGCTGGGAAGCCAGACTTCTTTGGAGCGCTGATTGGCCTTTCCAGGTTGCTTGGTTGGCCAAAAAGGGCGTATGCGTTTTTTCCTGAATATATTCAGGAAAAAACGCATAGGCCCTTTTTGGCCAAGGGCATCATTGTCCACGTTTTGCCGCTTTTCAGGTGCTTTCAAGGCGATTCGAATCTACCTCCTGAAATCTGTTTCCTGCAATTCTGCCTTGCTTTCAAAGCCTCTTCGTTGCCTTCCCTTAATATATTTGTGGACGAGAGGTATCATTTAAAACTCTGCAGGTTTGTGAATTGCAGTGCCCCTGAGCTCCATTTTTCACCTCGCTTTTTTGGGAGCTGGCCGCAAAGGCGAAAGATTGCTTCAGGCCCTCTTCTGGTTTTGGGGGGCAGGCTGAGCTTGTGCTTAATTCTTCTTCCTGATGGGAAAATAGAGTGACCTGTGCCTGTCCCAACACCTAGAGCTAGTCTCTCATTGGTTCCCCCTCTTCCCGTTCATCCTCAGGACAAATTGCAACCTGTACGGAACAGGAGGTTAAAGGTGCTGATTCTCCAAGGAGGGAGATGGCTAGTAAATCGGCTGGAATGGCGAACCCGAGCAAAGGAGATGAGAAATGAGGTGCGTTTTAGAAACCTTTCCCGATCACACGGTGTACCATCTTCTGGGTTTCTCATGCCTGTTTTCGATGTAGGAAGATGCCCTTGAACCTGGAGATTTGGGACCCATGGGATGGGTACCATGCAGTATTACTTGAAAGGGTCTGCGTTGGCTCACCCAACCTCACCGAACCTCTCAGCCCCAAGAGTGTCCACCCTTATGTCTCAATCAGCTGTGGGTCTAGATATGGTCAATCCAGGTTGCATCACAGCCCCTGAACGAATTTTGTAAGAATTTCTCTCTCTTTCACTGTCTTTGTTTCACGGGTTTTGAAAAGTAATTTATTTTTATAATGGGGTTTAGCTGCTTTTCACGGCTGTGTTTATGCCGCTTTCCACCCCCTTGACTCACTTACAGAGAGATATCAATACATAGGTTTGAAGATTCTTACTAGTCAGATATATTCTTGTGCGGTGAATAGGGGGTGTTGAGTCCAGTTCACTGAAAAAGGAATAGGTCTTGTCTCTTACATATTGGGTTTATGGAACGGTATCTGAGCTAATTTGAAACCCTTGTTTTATGCATCACCCCACCTCACCTTGCCCGTTCAGCAGCCATAGTGTGTTTTCTGAACGTGTGACTCTGTTCTGTTTTGCAATTCAGTTCAAGTGTAGTGGTTTTTACATTCCCTCTATAAGTGATATCTTATGATAAGTGTCTTTTTCTGTGTGACTTATTTCACTTAGAATCGTCGTACCTAAATCCACTCATCGTGCTGCTACTAGCCTTATGACGTTGATTTCATGGCTGAGTGATATTCCATTGTACATGAGGACCCCAACTTCTTTATCCATTTTTCTCTTTCCTAGGATATTTAAGGTGTAGTGAAGTGGGGGTTCTTGTCAACAGAGCAGCCCTAAACTTTGGGGTGCCTGTGTCTTGCTGATTTTTAGTTTTCCCAATTTATACGCCCATGAGTGGAAGTGCCCTATGCTCTCCAAGCTGTGTTTTTTAGATGTTTCAGAACACACCGTACACTTCTCCAGAGTGGCTGTTGGCAATTTACATCCCGCCCATCAGCGTAGCAAGGCTCCCATTTCTCCATGGCCGGTCCTGCATTTCTGGTTTGGACACTTTTTTCCGCATGGCCCTTTTGCCCGCTGGGAAGCCAGACTTCTTTGGAGCGCTGATTGGCCTTTCCAGGTTGCTTGGTTGGCCAAAAAGGGCGTATGCGTTTTTTCCTGAATATATTCAGGAAAAAACGCATAGGCCCTTTTTGGCCAAGGGCATCATTGTCCACGTTTTGCCGCTTTTCAGGTGCTTTCAAGGCGATTCGAATCTACCTCCTGAAATCTGTTTCCTGCAATTCTGCCTTGCTTTCAAAGCCTCTTCGTTGCCTTCCCTTAATATATTTGTGGACGAGAGGTATCATTTAAAACTCTGCAGGTTTGTGAATTGCAGTGCCCCTGAGCTCCATTTTTCACCTCGCTTTTTTGGGAGCTGGCCGCAAAGGCGCAAGATTGCTTCAGGCCCTCTTCTGGTTTTGGGGGGCAGGCTGAGCTTGTGCTTAATTCTTCTTCCTGATGGGAAAATAGAGTGACCTGTGCCTGTCCCAACACCTAGAGCTAGTCTCTCATTGGTTCCCCCTCTTCCCGTTCATCCTCAGGACAAATTGCAACCTGTACGGAACAGGAGGTTAAAGGTGCTGATTCTCCAAGGAGGGAGATGGCTAGTAAATCGGCTGGAATGGCGAACCCGAGCAAAGGAGATGAGAAATGAGGTGCGTTTTAGAAACCTTTCCCGATCACACGGTGTACCATCTTCTGGGTTTCTCATGCCTGTTTTCGATGTAGGAAGATGCCCTTGAACCTGGAGATTTGGGACCCATGGGATGGGTACCATGCAGTATTACTTGAAAGGGTCTGCGTTGGCTCACCCAACCTCACCGAACCTCTCAGCCCCAAGAGTGTCCACCCTTATGTCTCAATCAGCTGTGGGTCTAGATATGGTCAATCCAGGTTGCATCACAGCCCCTGAACGAATTTTGTAAGAATTTCTCTCTCTTTCACTGTCTTTGTTTCACGGGTTTTGAAAAGTAATTTATTTTTATAATGGGGTTTAGCTGCTTTTCACGGCTGTGTTTATGCCGCTTTCCACCCGCTTGACTCACTTACAGAGAGATATCAATACATAGGTTTGAAGATTCTTACTAGTCAGATATATTCTTGTGCGGTGAATAGGGGGTGTTGAGTCCAGTTCACTGAAAAAGGAATAGGTCTTGTCTCTTACATATTGGGTTTATGGAACGGTATCTGAGCTAATTTGAAACCCTTGTTTTATGCATCACCCCACCTCACCTTGCCCGTTCAGCAGCCATAGTGTGTTTTCTGAACGTGTGACTCTGTTCTGTTTTGCAATTCAGTTCAAGTGTAGTGGTTTTTACATTCCCTCTATAAGTGATATCTTATGATAAGTGTCTTTTTCTGTGTGACTTATTTCACTTAGAATCGTCGTACCTAAATCCACTCATCGTGCTGCTACTAGCCTTATGACGTTGATTTCATGGCTGAGTGATATTCCATTGTACATGAGGACCCCAACTTCTTTATCCATTTTTCTCTTTCCTAGGATATTTAAGGTGTAGTGAAGTGGGGGTTCTTGTCAACAGAGCAGCCCTAAACTTTGGGGTGCCTGTGTCTTGCTGATTTTTAGTTTTCCCAATTTATACGCCCATGAGTGGAAGTGCCCTATGCTCTCCAAGCTGTGTTTTTTAGATGTTTCAGAACACACCGTACACTTCTCCAGAGTGGCTGTTGGCAATTTACATCCCGCCCATCAGCGTAGCAAGGCTCCCATTTCTCCATGGCCGGTCCTGCATTTCTGGTTTGGACACTTTTTTCCGCATGGCCCTTTTGCCCGCTGGGAAGCCAGACTTCTTTGGAGCGCTGATTGGCCTTTCCAGGTTGCTTGGTTGGCCAAAAAGGGCGTATGCGTTTTTTCCTGAATATATTCAGGAAAAAACGCATAGGCCCTTTTTGGCCAAGGGCATCATTGTCCACGTTTTGCCGCTTTTCAGGTGCTTTCAAGGCGATTCGAATCTACCTCCTGAAATCTGTTTCCTGCAATTCTGCCTTGCTTTCAAAGCCTCTTCGTTGCCTTCCCTTAATATATTTGTGGACGAGAGGTATCATTTAAAACTCTGCAGGTTTGTGAATTGCAGTGCCCCTGAGCTCCATTTTTCACCTCGCTTTTTTGGGAGCTGGCCGCAAAGGCGCAAGATTGCTTCAGGCCCTCTTCTGGTTTTGGGGGGCAGGCTGAGCTTGTGCTTAATTCTTCTTCCTGATGGGAAAATAGAGTGACCTGTGCCTGTCCCAACACCTAGAGCTAGTCTCTCATTGGTTCCCCCTCTTCCCGTTCATCCTCAGGACAAATTGCAACCTGTACGGAACAGGAGGTTAAAGGTGCTGATTCTCCAAGGAGGGAGATGGCTAGTAAATCGGCTGGAATGGCGAACCCGAGCAAAGGAGATGAGAAATGAGGTGCGTTTTAGAAACCTTTCCCGATCACACGGTGTACCATCTTCTGGGTTTCTCATGCCTGTTTTCGATGTAGGAAGATGCCCTTGAACCTGGAGATTTGGGACCCATGGGATGGGTACCATGCAGTATTACTTGAAAGGGTCTGCGTTGGCTCACCCAACCTCACCGAACCTCTCAGCCCCAAGAGTGTCCACCCTTATGTCTCAATCAGCTGTGGGTCTAGATATGGTCAATCCAGGTTGCATCACAGCCCCTGAACGAATTTTGTAAGAATTTCTCTCTCTTTCACTGTCTTTGTTTCACGGGTTTTGAAAAGTAATTTATTTTTATAATGGGGTTTAGCTGCTTTTCACGCCTGTGTTTATGCCGCTTTCCACCCCCTTGACTCACTTACAGAGAGATATCAATACATAGGTTTGAAGATTCTTACTAGTCAGATATATTCTTGTGCGGTGAATAGGGGGTGTTGAGTCCAGTTCACTGAAAAAGGAATAGGTCTTGTCTCTTACATATTGGGTTTATGGAACGGTATCTGAGCTAATTTGAAACCCTTGTTTTATGCATCACCCCACCTCACCTTGCCCGTTCAGCAGCCATAGTGTGTTTTCTGAACGTGTGACTCTGTTCTGTTTTGCAATTCAGTTCAAGTGTAGTGGTTTTTACATTCCCCCTATAAGTGATATCTTATGATAAGTGTCTTTTTCTGTGTGACTTATTTCACTTAGAATCGTCGTACCTAAATCCACTCATCGTGCTGCTACTAGCCTTATGACGTTGATTTCATGGCTGAGTGATATTCCATTGTACATGAGGACCCCAACTTCTTTATCCATTTTTCTCTTTCCTAGGATATTTAAGGTGTAATGAAGTGGGGGTTCTTGTCAACAGAGCAGCCCTAAACTTTGGGGTGCCTGTGTCTTGCTGATTTTTAGTTTTCAAAATTTATACGCCCATGAGTGGAAGTGCCCTATGCTCTCCAAGCTGTGTTTTTTAGATGTTTCAGAACACACCGTACACTTCTCCAGAGTGGCTGTTGGCAATTTACATCCCGCCCATCAGCGTAGCAAGGCTCCCATTTCTCCATGGCCGGTCCTGCATTTCTGGTTTGGACACTTTTTTCCGCATGGCCCTTTTGCCCGCTGGGAAGCCAGACTTCTTTGGAGCGCTGATTGGCCTTTCCAGGTTGCTTGGTTGGCCAAAAAGGGCGTATGCGTTTTTTCCTGAATATATTCAGGAAAAAACGCATAGGCCCTTTTTGGCCAAGGGCATCATTGTCCACGTTTTGCCGCTTTTCAGGTGCTTTCAAGGCGATTCGAATCTACCTCCTGAAATCTGTTTCCTGCAATTCTGCCTTGCTTTCAAAGCCTCTTCGTTGCCTTCCCTTAATATATTTGTGGACGAGAGGTATCATTTAAAACTCTGCAGGTTTGTGAATTGCACTGCCCCTGAGCTCCATTTTTCAAATCGCTTTTTTGGGAGCTGGCCGAAAAGGCGCAGGATTGCTTCAGGCCCTCTTCTGGTTCTGGGGGGCAGGCTGAGCTTGTGCTTAATTCTTCTTCCTGATGGTAAAATAGAGTGACCTGTGCCTGTCCCAACACCTAGAGCTAGTCTCTCATTGGTTCCCCCTCTTCCCGTTCATCCTCAGGACAAATTGCAACCTGTACGGAACAGGAGGTTAAAGGTGCTGATTCTCCAAGGAGGGAGATGGCTAGTAAATCGGCTGGAATGGCGAACCCGAGCAAAGGAGATGAGAAATGAGGTGCGTTTTAGAAACCTTTCCCGATCACACGGTGTACCATCTTCTGGGTTTCTCATGCCTGTTTTCGATGTAGGAAGATGCCCTTGAACCTGGAGATTTGGGACCCATGGGATGGGTACCATGCAGTATTACTTGAAAGGGTCTGTGTTGGCTCACCCAACCTCACCGAACCTCTCAGCCCCAATAGTGTCCACTCTTATGTCTCAATCAGCTGTGGGTCTAGATATGGTCAATCCAGGTTGCATCACAGCCCCTGAACGAATTTTGTAAGAATTTCTCTCTCTTTCACTGTCTTTGTTTCACGGGTTTTGAAAAGTAATTTATTTTTATAATGGGGTTTAGCTGCTTTTCACGGCTGTGTTTATGCCGCTTTACACCCCCTTGACTCACTTACAGAGAGATATCAATACATAGGTTTGAAGATTCTTACTAGTCAGATATATTCTTGTGCGGTGAATAGGGGGTGTTGAGTCCAGTTCAGTGAAAAAGGAATAGGTCTTGTCTCTTACATATTGGGTTTATGGAACGGTATCTGAGCTAATTTGAAACCCTTGTTTTATGCATCACCCCACCTCACCTTGCCCGTTCAGCAGCCATAGTGTGTTTTCTGAACGTGTGACTCTGTTCTGTTTTGCAATTCAGTTCAAGTGTAGTGGTTTTTACATTCCCTCTATAAGTGATATCTTATGATAAGTGTCTTTTTCTGTGTGACTTATTTCACTTAGAATCGTCGTACCTAAATCCACTCATCGTGCTGCTACTAGCCTTATGACGTTGATTTCATGGCTGAGTGATATTCCATTGTACATGAGGACCCCAACTTCTTTATCCATTTTTCTCTTTCCTAGGATATTTAAGGTGTAATGAAGTGGGGGTTCTTGTCAACAGAGCAGCCCTAAACTTTGGGGTGCCTGTGTCTTGCTGATTTTTAGTTTTCCCAATTTATACGCCCATGAGTGGAAGTGCCCTATGCTCTCCAAGCTGTGTTTTTTAGATGTTTCAGAACACACCGTACACTTCTCCAGAGTGGCTGTTGGCAATTTACATCCCACCCATCAGCGTAGCAAGGCTCCCATTTCTCCATGGCCGGTCCTGCATTTCTGGTTTGGACACTTTTTTCCGCATGGCCCTTTTGCCCGCTGGGAAGCCAGACTTCTTTGGAGCGCTGATTGGCCTTTCCAGGTTGCTTGGTTGGCCAAAAAGGGCGTATGCGTTTTTTCCTGAATATATTCAGGAAAAAACGCATAGGCCCTTTTTGGCCAAGGGCATCATTGTCCACGTTTTGCCGCTTTTCAGGTGCTTTCAAGGCGATTCGAATCTACCTCCTGAAATCTGTTTCCTGCAATTCTGCCTTGCTTTCAAAGCCTCTTCGTTGCCTTCCCTTAATATATTTGTGGACGAGAGGTATCATTTAAAACTCTGCAGGTTTGTGAATTGCAGTGCCCCTGAGCTCCATTTTTCAACTCGCTTTTTTGGGAGCTGGCCGCAAAGGCGAAAGATTGCTTCAGGCCCTCTTCTGGTTTTGGGGGGCAGGCTGAGCTTGTGCTTAATTCTTCTTCCTGATGGGAAAATAGAGTGACCTGTGCCTGTCCCAACACCTAGAGCTAGTCTCTCATTGGTTCCCCCTCTTCCCGTTCATCCTCAGGACAAATTGCAACCTGTACGGAACAGGAGGTTAAAGGTGCTGATTCTCCAAGGAGGGAGATGGCTAGTAAATCGGCTGGAATGGCGAACCCGAGCAAAGGAGATGAGAAATGAGGTGCGTTTTAGAAACCTTTCCCGATCACACGGTGTACCATCTTCTGGGTTTCTCATGCCTGTTTTCGATGTAGGAAGATGCCCTTGAACCTGGAGATTTGGGACCCATGGGATGGGTACCATGCAGTATTACTTGAAAGGGTCTGCGTTGGCTCACCCAACCTCACCGAACCTCTCAGCCCCAAGAGTGTCCACCCTTATGTCTCAATCAGCTGTGGGTCTAGATATGGTCAATCCAGGTTGCATCACAGCCCCTGAACGAATTTTGTAAGAATTTCTCTCTCTTTCACTGTCTTTGTTTCACGGGTTTTGAAAAGTAATTTATTTTTATAATGGGGTTTAGCTGCTTTTCACGGCTGTGTTTATGCCGCGTTCCACCCCCTTGACTCACTTACAGAGAGATATCAATACATAGGTTTGAAGATTCTTACTAGTCAGATATATTCTTGTGCGGTGAATAGGGGGTGTTGAGTCCAGTTCACTGAAAAAGGAATAGGTCTTGTCTCTTACATATTGGGTTTATGGAACGGTATCTGAGCTAATTTGAAACCCTTGTTTTATGCATCACCCCACCTCACCTTGCCCGTTCAGCAGCCATAGTGTGTTTTCTGAACGTGTGACTCTGTTCTGTTTTGCAATTCAGTTCAAGTGTAGTGGTTTTTACATTCCCTCTATAAGTGATATCTTATGATAAGTGTCTTTTTCTGTGTGACTTATTTCACTTAGAATCGTCGTACCTAAATCCACTCATCGTGCTGCTACTAGCCTTATGACGTTGATTTCATGGCTGAGTGATATTCCATTGTACATGAGGACCCCAACTTCTTTATCCATTTTTCTCTTTCCTAGGATATTTAAGGTGTAGTGAAGTGGGGGTTCTTGTCAACAGAGCAGCCCTAAACTTTGGGGTGCCTGTGTCTTGCTGATTTTTAGTTTTCCCAATTTATACGCCCATGAGTGGAAGTGCCCTATGCTCTCCAAGCTGTGTTTTTTAGATGTTTCAGAACACACCGTACACTTCTCCAGAGTGGCTGTTGGCAATTTACATCCCGCCCATCAGCGTAGCAAGGCTCCCATTTCTCCATGGCCGGTCCTGCATTTCTGGTTTGGACACTTTTTTCCGCATGGCCCTTTTGCCCGCTGGGAAGCCAGACTTCTTTGGAGCGCTGATTGGCCTTTCCAGGTTGCTTGGTTGGCCAAAAAGGGCGTATGCGTTTTTTCCTGAATATATTCAGGAAAAAACGCATAGGCCCTTTTTGGCCAAGGGCATCATTGTCCACGTTTTGCCGCTTTTCAGGTGCTTTCAAGGCGATTCGAATCTACCTCCTGAAATCTGTTTCCTGCAATTCTGCCTTGCTTTCAAAGCCTCTTCGTTGCCTTCCCTTAATATATTTGTGGACGAGAGGTATCATTTAAAACTCTGCAGGTTTGTGAATTGCAGTGCCCCTGAGCTCCATTTTTCACCTCGCTTTTTTGGGAGCTGGCCGCAAAGGCGCAAGATTGCTTCAGGCCCTCTTCTGGTTTTGGGGGGCAGGCTGAGCTTGTGCTTAATTCTTCTTCCTGATGGGAAAATAGAGTGACCTGTGCCTGTCCCAACACCTAGAGCTAGTCTCTCATTGGTTCCCCCTCTTCCCGTTCATCCTCAGGACAAATTGCAACCTGTACGGAACAGGAGGTTAAAGGTGCTGATTCTCCAAGGAGGGAGATGGCTAGTAAATCGGCTGGAATGGCGAACCCGAGCAAAGGAGATGAGAAATGAGGTGCGTTTTAGAAACCTTTCCCGATCACACGGTGTACCATCTTCTGGGTTTCTCATGCCTGTTTTCGATGTAGGAAGATGCCCTTGAACCTGGAGATTTGGGACCCATGGGATGGGTACCATGCAGTATTACTTGAAAGGGTCTGCGTTGGCTCACCCAACCTCACCGAACCTCTCAGCCCCAAGAGTGTCCACCCTTATGTCTCAATCAGCTGTGGGTCTAGATATGGTCAATCCAGGTTGCATCACAGCCCCTGAACGAATTTTGTAAGAATTTCTCTCTCTTTCACTGTCTTTGTTTCACGGGTTTTGAAAAGTAATTTATTTTTATAATGGGGTTTAGCTGCTTTTCACGCCTGTGTTTATGCCGCTTTCCACCCCCTTGACTCACTTACAGAGAGATATCAATACATAGGTTTGAAGATTCTTACTAGTCAGATATATTCTTGTGCGGTGAATAGGGGGTGTTGAGTCCAGTTCACTGAAAAAGAATAGGTCTTGTCTCTTACATATTGGGTTTATGGAACGGTATCTGAGCTAATTTGAAACCCTTGTTTTATGCATCACCCCACCTCACCTTGCCCGTTCAGCAGCCATAGTGTGTTTTCTGAACGTGTGACTCTGTTCTGTTTTGCAATTCAGTTCAAGTGTAGTGGTTTTTACATTCCCTCTATAAGTGATATCTTATGATAAGTGTCTTTTTCTGTGTGACTTATTTCACTTAGAATCGTCGTACCTAAATCCACTCATCGTGCTGCTACTAGCCTTATGACGTTGATTTCATGGCTGAGTGATATTCCATTGTACATGAGGACCCCAACTTCTTTATCCATTTTTCTCTTTCCTAGGATATTTAAGGTGTAATGAAGTGGGGGTTCTTGTCAACAGAGCAGCCCTAAACTTTGGGGTGCCTGTGTCTTGCTGATTTTTAGTTTTCAAAATTTATACGCCCATGAGTGGAAATGCCCTATGCTCTCCAAGCTGTGTTTTTTAGATGTTTCAGAACACACCGTACACTTCTCCAGAGTGGCTGTTGGCAATTTACATCCCGCCCATCAGCGTAGCAAGGCTCCCATTTCTCCATGGCCGGTCCTGCATTTCTGGTTTGGACACTTTTTTCCGCATGGCCCTTTTGCCCGCTGGGAAGCCAGACTTCTTTGGAGCGCTGATTGGCCTTTCCAGGTTGCTTGGTTGGCCAAAAAGGGCGTATGCGTTTTTTCCTGAATATATTCAGGAAAAAACGCATAGGCCCTTTTTGGCCAAGGGCATCATTGTCCACGTTTTGCCGCTTTTCAGGTGCTTTCAAGGCGATTCGAATCTACCTCCTGAAATCTGTTTCCTGCAATTCTGCCTTGCTTTCAAAGCCTCTTCGTTGCCTTCCCTTAATATATTTGTGGACGAGAGGTATCATTTAAAACTCTGCAGGTTTGTGAATTGCACTGCCCCTGAGCTCCATTTTTCAAATCGCTTTTTTGGGAGCTGGCCGAAAAGGCGCAGGATTGCTTCAGGCCCTCTTCTGGTTCTGGGGGGCAGGCTGAGCTTGTGCTTAATTCTTCTTCCTGATGGTAAAATAGAGTGACCTGTGCCTGTCCCAACACCTAGAGCTAGTCTCTCATTGGTTCCCCCTCTTCCCGTTCATCCTCAGGACAAATTGCAACCTGTACGGAACAGGAGGTTAAAGGTGCTGATTCTCCAAGGAGGGAGATGGCTAGTAAATCGGCTGGAATGGCGAACCCGAGCAAAGGAGATGAGAAATGAGGTGCGTTTTAGAAACCTTTCCCGAACACACGGTGTACCATCTTCTGGGTTTCTCATGCCTGTTTTCGATGTAGGAAGATGCCCTTGAACCTGGAGATTTGGGACCCATGGGATGGGTACCATGCAGTATTACTTGAAAGGGTCTGTGTTGGCTCACCCAACCTCACCGAACCTCTCAGCCCCAACAGTGTCCACTCTTATGTCTCAATCAGCTGTGGGTCTAGATATGGTCAATCCAGGTTGCATCACAGCCCCTGAACGAATTTTGTAAGAATTTCTCTCTCTTTCACTGTCTTTGTTTCACGGGTTTTGAAAAGTAATTTATTTTTATAATGGGGTTTAGCTGCTTTTCACGGCTGTGTTTATGCCGCTTTACACCCCCTTGACTCACTTACAGAGAGATATCAATACATAGGTTTGAAGATTCTTACTAGTCAGATATATTCTTGTGCGGTGAATAGGGGGTGTTGAGTCCAGTTCAGTGAAAAAGGAATAGGTCTTGTCTCTTACATATTGGGTTTATGGAACGGTATCTGAGCTAATTTGAAACCCTTGTTTTATGCATCACCCCACCTCACCTTGCCCGTTCAGCAGCCATAGTGTGTTTTCTGAACGTGTGACTCTGTTCTGTTTTGCAATTCAGTTCAAGTGTAGTGGTTTTTACATTCCCTCTATAAGTGATATCTTATGATAAGTGTCTTTTTCTGTGTGACTTATTTCACTTAGAATCGTCGTACCTAAATCCACTCATCGTGCTGCTACTAGCCTTATGACGTTGATTTCATGGCTGAGTGATATTCCATTGTACATGAGGACCCCAACTTCTTTATCCATTTTTCTCTTTCCTAGGATATTTAAGGTGTAATGAAGTGGGGGTTCTTGTCAACAGAGCAGCCCTAAACTTTGGGGTGCCTGTGTCTTGCTGATTTTTAGTTTTCCCAATTTATACGCCCATGAGTGGAAGTGCCCTATGCTCTCCAAGCTGTGTTTTTTAGATGTTTCAGAACACACCGTACACTTCTCCAGAGTGGCTGTTGGCAATTTACATCCCACCCATCAGCGTAGCAAGGCTCCCATTTCTCCATGGCCGGTCCTGCATTTCTGGTTTGGACACTTTTTTCCGCATGGCCCTTTTGCCCGCTGGGAAGCCAGACTTCTTTGGAGCGCTGATTGGCCTTTCCAGGTTGCTTGGTTGGCCAAAAAGGGCGTATGCGTTTTTTCCTGAATATATTCAGGAAAAAACGCATAGGCCCTTTTTGGCCAAGGGCATCATTGTCCACGTTTTGCCGCTTTTCAGGTGCTTTCAAGGCGATTCGAATCTACCTCCTGAAATCTGTTTCCTGCAATTCTGCCTTGCTTTCAAAGTCTCTTCGTTGCCTTCCCTTAATATATTTGTGGACGAGAGGTATCATTTAAAACTCTGCAGGTTTGTGAATTGCAGTGCCCCTGAGCTCCATTTTTCACCTCGCTTTTTTGGGAGCTGGCCGCAAAGGCGAAAGATTGCTTCAGGCCCTCTTCTGGTTTTGGGGGGCAGGCTGAGCTTGTGCTTAATTCTTCTTCCTGATGGGAAAATAGAGTGACCTGTGCCTGTCCCAACACCTAGAGCTAGTCTCTCATTGGTTCCCCCTCTTCCCGTTCATCCTCAGGACAAATTGCAACCTGTACGGAACAGGAGGTTAAAGGTGCTGATTCTCCAAGGAGGGAGATGGCTAGTAAATCGGCTGGAATGGCGAACCCGAGCAAAGGAGATGAGAAATGAGGTGCGTTTTAGAAACCTTTCCCGATCACACGGTGTACCATCTTCTGGGTTTCTCATGCCTGTTTTCGATGTAGGAAGATGCCCTTGAACCTGGAGATTTGGGACCCATGGGATGGGTACCATGCAGTATTACTTGAAAGGGTCTGCGTTGGCTCACCCAACCTCACCGAACCTCTCAGCCCCAAGAGTGTCCACCCTTATGTCTCAATCAGCTGTGGGTCTAGATATGGTCAATCCAGGTTGCATCACAGCCCCTGAACGAATTTTGTAAGAATTTCTCTCTCTTTCACTGTCTTTGTTTCACGGGTTTTGAAAAGTAATTTATTTTTATAATGGGGTTTAGCTGCTTTTCACGGCTGTGTTTATGCCGCTTTCCACCCCCTTGACTCACTTACAGAGAGATATCAATACATAGGTTTGAAGATTCTTACTAGTCAGATATATTCTTGTGCGGTGAATAGGGGGTGTTGAGTCCAGTTCACTGAAAAAGGAATAGGTCTTGTCTCTTACATATTGGGTTTATGGAACGGTATCTGAGCTAATTTGAAACCCTTGTTTTATGCATCACCCCACCTCACCTTGCCCGTTCAGCAGCCATAGTGTGTTTTCTGAACGTGTGACTCTGTTCTGTTTTGCAATTCAGTTCAAGTGTAGTGGTTTTTACATTCCCTCTATAAGTGATATCTTATGATAAGTGTCTTTTTCTGTGTGACTTATTTCACTTAGAATCGTCGTACCTAAATCCACTCATCGTGCTGCTACTAGCCTTATGACGTTGATTTCATGGCTGAGTGATATTCCATTGTACATGAGGACCCCAACTTCTTTATCCATTTTTCTCTTTCCTAGGATATTTAAGGTGTAATGAAGTGGGGGTTCTTGTCAACAGAGCAGCCCTAAACTTTGGGGTGCCTGTGTCTTGCTGATTTTTAGTTTTCCCAATTTATACGCCCATGAGTGGAAGTGCCCTATGCTCTCCAAGCTGTGTTTTTTAGATGTTTCAGAACACACCGTACACTTCTCCAGAGTGGCTGTTGGCAATTTACATCCCGCCCATCAGCGTAGCAAGGCTCCCATTTCTCCATGGCCGGTCCTGCATTTCTGGTTTGGACACTTTTTTCCGCATGGCCCTTTTGCCCGCTGGGAAGCCAGACTTCTTTGGAGCGCTGATTGGCCTTTCCAGGTTGCTTGGTTGGCCAAAAAGGGCGTATGCGTTTTTTCCTGAATATATTCAGGAAAAAACGCATAGGCCCTTTTTGGCCAAGGGCATCATTGTCCACGTTTTGCCGCTTTTCAGGTGCTTTCAAGGCGATTCGAATCTACCTCCTGAAATCTGTTTCCTGCAATTCTGCCTTGCTTTCAAAGCCTCTTCGTTGCCTTCCCTTAATATATTTGTGGACGAGAGGTATCATTTAAAACTCTGCAGGTTTGTGAATTGCAGTGCCCCTGAGCTCCATTTTTCACCTCGCTTTTTTGGGAGCTGGCCGCAAAGGCGCAAGATTGCTTCAGGCCCTCTTCTGGTTTTGGGGGGCAGGCTGAGCTTGTGCTTAATTCTTCTTCCTGATGGGAAAATAGAGTGACCTGTGCCTGTCCCAACACCTAGAGCTAGTCTCTCATTGGTTCCCCCTCTTCCCGTTCATCCTCAGGACAAATTGCAACCTGTACGGAACAGGAGGTTAAAGGTGCTGATTCTCCAAGGAGGGAGATGGCTAGTAAATCGGCTGGAATGGCGAACCCGAGCAAAGGAGATGAGAAATGAGGTGCGTTTTAGAAACCTTTCCCGATCACACGGTGTACCATCTTCTGGGTTTCTCATGCCTGTTTTCGATGTAGGAAGATGCCCTTGAACCTGGAGATTTGGGACCCATGGGATGGGTACCATGCAGTATTACTTGAAAGGGTCTGCGTTGGCTCACCCAACCTCACCGAACCTCTCAGCCCCAAGAGTGTCCACCCTTATGTCTCAATCAGCTGTGGGTCTAGATATGGTCAATCCAGGTTGCATCACAGCCCCTGAACGAATTTTGTAAGAATTTCTCTCTCTTTCACTGTCTTTGTTTCACGGGTTTTGAAAAGTAATTTATTTTTATAATGGGGTTTAGCTGCTTTTCACGGCTGTGTTTGTGCCGCTTTCCACCCCCTTGACTCACTTACAGAGAGATATCAATACATAGGTTTGAAGATTCTTACTAGTCAGATATATTCTTGTGCGGTGAATAGGGGGTGTTGAGTCCAGTTCACTGAAAAAGGAATAGGTCTTGTCTCTTACATATTGGGTTTATGGAACGGTATCTGAGCTAATTTGAAACCCTTGTTTTATGCATCACCCCACCTCACCTTGCCCGTTCAGCAGCCATAGTGTGTTTTCTGAACGTGTGACTCTGTTCTGTTTTGCAATTCAGTTCAAGTGTAGTGGTTTTTACATTCCCTCTATAAGTGATATCTTATGATAAGTGTCTTTTTCTGTGTGACTTATTTCACTTAGAATCGTCGTACCTAAATCCACTCATCGTGCTGCTACTAGCCTTATGACGTTGATTTCATGGCTGAGTGATATTCCATTGTACATGAGGACCCCAACTTCTTTATCCATTTTTCTCTTTCCTAGGATATTTAAGGTGTAGTGAAGTGGGGGTTCTTGTCAACAGAGCAGCCCTAAACTTTGGGGTGCCTGTGTCTTGCTGATTTTTAGTTTTCCCAATTTATACGCCCATGAGTGGAAGTGCCCTATGCTCTCCAAGCTGTGTTTTTTAGATGTTTCAGAACACACCGTACACTTCTCCAGAGTGGCTGTTGGCAATTTACATCCCGCCCATCAGCGTAGCAAGGCTCCCATTTCTCCATGGCCGGTCCTGCATTTCTGGTTTGGACACTTTTTTCCGCATGGCCCTTTTGCCCGCTGGGAAGCCAGACTTCTTTGGAGCGCTGATTGGCCTTTCCAGGTTGCTTGGTTGGCCAAAAAGGGCGTATGCGTTTTTTCCTGAATATATTCAGGAAAAAACGCATACGCCCTTTTTGGCCAAGGGCATCATTGTCCACGTTTTGCCGCTTTTCAGGTGCTTTCAAGGCGATTCGAATCTACCTCCTGAAATCTGTTTCCTGCAATTCTGCCTTGCTTTCAAAGCCTCTTCGTTGCCTTCCCTTAATATATTTGTGGACGAGAGGTATCATTTAAAACTCTGCAGGTTTGTGAATTGCAGTGCCCCTGAGCTCCATTTTTCAACTCGCTTTTTTGGGAGCTGGCCGCAAAGGCGCAGGATTGCTTCAGGCCCTCTTCTGGTTCTGGGGGGCAGGCTGAGCTTGTGCTTAATTCTTCTTCCTGATGGGAAAATAGAGTGACCTGTGCCTGTCCCAACACCTAGAGCTAGTCTCTCATTGGTTCCCCCTCTTCCCGTTCATCCTCAGGACAAATTGCAACCTGTACGGAACAGGAGGTTAAAGGTGCTGATTCTCCAAGGAGGGAGATGGCTAGTAAATCGGCTGGAATGGCGAACCCGAGCAAAGGAGATGAGAAATGAGGTGCGTTTTAGAAACCTTTCCCGATCACACGGTGTACCATCTTCTGGGTTTCTCATGCCTGTTTTCGATGTAGGAAGATGCCCTTGAACCTGGAGATTTGGGACCCATGGGATGGGTACCCTGCAGTATTACTTGAAAGGGTCTGCGTTGGCTCACCCAACCTCACCGAACCTCTCAGCCCCAAGAGTGTCCACCCTTATGTCTCAATCAGCTGTGGGTCTAGATATGGTCAATCCAGGTTGCATCACAGCCCCTGAACGAATTTTGTAAGAATTTCTCTCTCTTTCACTGTCTTTGTTTCACGGGTTTTGAAAAGTAATTTATTTTTATAATGGGGTTTAGCTGCTTTTCACGGCTGTGTTTGTGCCGCTTTACACCCCCTGACTCACTTACAGAGAGATATCAATACATAGGTTTGAAGATTCTTACTAGTCAGATATATTCTTGTGCGGTGAATAGGGGGTGTTGAGTCCAGTTCACTGAAAAGGAATAGGTCTTGTCTCTTACATATTGGGTTTATGGAACGGTATCTGAGCTAATTTGAAACCCTTATTTTATGCATCACCCCATCTCACTTTGCCCGTTCAGCAGCCATAGTGTGTTTTCTGAACGTGTGACTCTGTTCTGTTTTGCAATTCAGTTCAAGTGTAGTGGTTTTTACATTCCCTCTATAAGTGATATCTTATGATAAGTGTCTTTTTCTGTGTGACTTATTTCACTTAGAATCGTCGTACCTAAATCCACTCATCGTGCTGCTACTAGCCTTATGACGTTGATTTCACGGCTGAGTGATATTCCATTGTACATGAGGACCCCAACTTCTTTATCCATTTTTCTCTTTCCTAGGATATTTAAGGTGTAATGAAGTGGGGGTTCTTGTCAACAGAGCAGCCCTAAACTTTGGGGTGCCTGTGTCTTGCTGATTTTTAGTTTTCCCAATTTATACGCCCATGAGTGGAAGTGCCCTATGCTCTCCAAGCTGTGTTTTTTAGATGTTTCAGAACACACCGTACACTTCTCCAGAGTGGCTGTTGGCAATTTACATCCCGCCCATCAGCGTAGCAAGGCTCCCATTTCTCCATGGCCGGTCCTGCATTTCTGGTTTGGACACTTTTTTCCGCATGGCCCTTTTGCCCGCTGGGAAGCCAGACTTCTTTGGAGCGCTGATTGGCCTTTCCAGGTTGCTTGGTTGGCCAAAAAGGGCATATGCGTTTTTTCCTGAATATATTCAGGAAAAAACGCATACGCCCTTTTTGGCCAAGGGCATCATTGTCCACGTTTTGCCGCTTTTCAGGTGCTTTCAAGGCGATTCGAATCTACCTCCTGAAATCTGTTTCCTGCAATTCTGCCTTGCTTTCAAAGCCTCTTCGTTGCCTTCCCTTAATATATTTGTGGACGAGAGGTATCATTTAAAACTCTGCAGGTTTGTGAATTGCAGTGCCCCTGAGCTCCATTTTTCAACTCGCTTTTTTGGGAGCTGGCCGCAAAGGCGCAAGATTGCTTCAGGCCCTCTTCTGGTTTTGGGGGGCAGGCTGAGCTTGTGCTTAATTCTTCTTCCTGATGGGAAAATAGAGTGACCTGTGCCTGTCCCAACACCTAGAGCTAGTCTCTCATTGGTTCCCCCTCTTCCCGTTCATCCTCAGGACAAATTGCAACCTGTACGGAACAGGAGGTTAAAGGTGCTGATTCTCCAAGGAGGGAGATGGCTAGTAAATCGGCTGGAATGGCGAACCCGAGCAAAGGAGATGAGAAATGAGGTGCGTTTTAGAAACCTTTCCCGATCACACGGTGTACCATCTTCTGGGTTTCTCATGCCTGTTTTCGATGTAGGAAGATGCCCTTGAACCTGGAGATTTGGGACCCATGGGATGGGTACCCTGCAGTATTACTTGAAAGGGTCTGCGTTGGCTCACCCAACCTCACCGAACCTCTCAGCCCCAAGAGTGTCCACCCTTATGTCTCAATCAGCTGTGGGTCTAGATATGGTCAATCCAGGTTGCATCACAGCCCCTGAACGAATTTTGTAAGAATTTCTCTCTCTTTCACTGTCTTTGTTTCACGGGTTTTGAAAAGTAATTTATTTTTATAATGGGGTTTAGCTGCTTTTCACGGCTGTGTTTATGCCGCTTTACACCCCCTTGACTCACTTACAGAGAGATATCAATACATAGGTTTGAAGATTCTTACTAGTCAGATATATTCTTGTGCGGTGAATAGGGGGTGTTGAGTCCAGTTCACTGAAAAAGGAATAGGTCTTGTCTCTTACATATTGGGTTTATGGAACGGTATCTGAGCTAATTTGAAACCCTTGTTTTGTGCATCACCCCACCTCACCTTGCCCGTTCAGCAGCCATAGTGTGTTTTCTGAACGTGTGACTCTGTTCTGTTTTGCAATTCAGTTCAAGTGTAGTGGTTTTTACATTCCCTCTATAAGTGATATCTTATGATAAGTGTCTTTTTCTGTGTGACTTATTTCACTTAGAATCGTCGTACCTAAATCCACTCATCGTGCTGCTACTAGCCTTATGACGTTGATTTCATGGCTGAGTGATATTCCATTGTACATGAGGACCCCAACTTCTTTATCCATTTTTCTCTTTCCTAGGATATTTAAGGTGTAATGAAGTGGGGGTTCTTGTCAACAGAGCAGCCCTAAACTTTGGGGTGCCTGTGTCTTGCTGATTTTTAGTTTTCCCAATTTATACGCCCATGAGTGGAAGTGCCCTATGCTCTCCAAGCTGTGTTTTTTAGATGTTTCAGAACACACCGTACACTTCTCCAGAGTGGCTGTTGGCAATTTACATCCCACCCATCAGCGTAGCAAGGCTCCCATTTCTCCATGGCCGGTCCTGCATTTCTGGTTTGGACACTTTTTTCCGCATGGCCCTTTTGCCCGCTGGGAAGCCAGACTTCTTTGGAGCGCTGATTGGCCTTTCCAGGTTGCTTGGTTGGCCAAAAAGGGCGTATGCGTTTTTTCCTGAATATATTCAGGAAAAAACGCATAGGCCCTTTTTGGCCAAGGGCATCATTGTCCACGTTTTGCCGCTTTTCAGGTGCTTTCAAGGCGATTCGAATCTACCTCCTGAAATCTGTTTCCTGCAATTCTGCCTTGCTTTCAAAGCCTCTTCGTTGCCTTCCCTTAATATATTTGTGGACGAGAGGTATCATTTAAAACTCTGCAGGTTTGTGAATTGCAGTGCCCCTGAGCTCCATTTTTCAACTCGCTTTTTTGGGAGCTGGCCGCAAAGGCGCAAGATTGCTTCAGGCCCTCTTCTGGTTTTGGGGGGCAGGCTGAGCTTGTGCTTAATTCTTCTTCCTGATGGGAAAATAGAGTGACCTGTGCCTGTCCCAACACCTAGAGCTAGTCTCTCATTGGTTCCCCCTCTTCCCGTTCATCCTCAGGACAAATTGCAACCTGTACGGAACAGGAGGTTAAAGGTGCTGATTCTCCAAGGAGGGAGATGGCTAGTAAATCGGCTGGAATGGCGAACCCGAGCAAAGGAGATGAGAAATGAGGTGCGTTTTAGAAACCTTTCCCGATCACACGGTGTACCATCTTCTGGGTTTCTCATGCCTGTTTTCGATGTAGGAAGATGCCCTTGAACCTGGAGATTTGGGACCCATGGGATGGGTACCCTGCAGTATTACTTGAAAGGGTCTGCGTTGGCTCACCCAACCTCACCGAACCTCTCAGCCCCAAGAGTGTCCACCCTTATGTCTCAATCAGCTGTGGGTCTAGATATGGTCAATCCAGGTTGCATCACAGCCCCTGAACGAATTTTGTAAGAATTTCTCTCTCTTTCACTGTCTTTGTTTCACGGGTTTTGAAAAGTAATTTATTTTTATAATGGGGTTTAGCTGCTTTTCACGGCTGTGTTTGTGCCGCTTTACACCCCCTGACTCACTTACAGAGAGATATCAATACATAGGTTTGAAGATTCTTACTAGTCAGATATATTCTTGTGCGGTGAATAGGGGGTGTTGAGTCCAGTTCACTGAAAAAGGAATAGGTCTTGTCTCTTACATATTGGGTTTATGGAACGGTATCTGAGCTAATTTGAAACCCTTATTTTATGCATCACCCCATCTCACTTTGCCCGTTCAGCAGCCATAGTGTGTTTTCTGAACGTGTGACTCTGTTCTGTTTTGCAATTCAGTTCAAGTGTAGTGGTTTTTACATTCCCTCTATAAGTGATATCTTATGATAAGTGTCTTTTTCTGTGTGACTTATTTCACTTAGAATCGTCGTACCTAAATCCACTCATCGTGCTGCTACTAGCCTTATGACGTTGATTTCACGGCTGAGTGATATTCCATTGTACATGAGGACCCCAACTTCTTTATCCATTTTTCTCTTTCCTAGGATATTTAAGGTGTAATGAAGTGGGGGTTCTTGTCAACAGAGCAGCCCTAAACTTTGGGGTGCCTGTGTCTTGCTGATTTTTAGTTTTCCCAATTTATACGCCCATGAGTGGAAGTGCCCTATGCTCTCCAAGCTGTGTTTTTTAGATGTTTCAGAACACACCGTACACTTCTCCAGAGTGGCTGTTGGCAATTTACATCCCGCCCATCAGCGTAGCAAGGCTCCCATTTCTCCATGGCCGGTCCTGTATTTCTGGTTTGGACACTTTTTCCGCATGGCCCTTTTGCCCGCTGGGAAGCCAGACTTCTTTGGAGCGCTGATTGGCCTTTCCAGGTTGCTTGGTTGGCCAAAAAGGGCGTATGCGTTTTTTCCTGAATATATTCAGGAAAAAACGCATAGGCCCTTTTTGGCCAAGGGCATCATTGTCCACGTTTTGCCGCTTTTCAGGTGCTTTCAAGGCGATTCGAATCTACCTCCTGAAATCTGTTTCCTGCAATTCTGCCTTGCTTTCAAAGCCTCTTCGTTGCCTTCCCTTAATATATTTGTGGACGAGAGGTATCATTTAAAACTCTGCAGGTTTGTGAATTGCAGTGCCCCTGAGCTCCATTTTTCAACTCGCTTTTTTGGGAGCTGGCCGCAAAGGCGCAAGATTGCTTCAGGCCCTCTTCTGGTTTTGGGGGGCAGGCTGAGCTTGTGCTTAATTCTTCTTCCTGATGGGAAAATAGAGTGACCTGTGCCTGTCCCAACACCTAGAGCTAGTCTCTCATTGGTTCCCCCTCTTCCCGTTCATCCTCAGGACAAATTGCAACCTGTACGGAACAGGAGGTTAAAGGTGCTGATTCTCCAAGGAGGGAGATGGCTAGTAAATCGGCTGGAATGGCGAACCCGAGCAAAGGAGATGAGAAATGAGGTGCGTTTTAGAAACCTTTCCCGATCACACGGTGTACCATCTTCTGGGTTTCTCATGCCTGTTTTCGATGTAGGAAGATGCCCTTGAACCTGGAGATTTGGGACCCATGGGATGGGTACCCTGCAGTATTACTTGAAAGGGTCTGCGTTGGCTCACCCAACCTCACCGAACCTCTCAGCCCCAAGAGTGTCCACCCTTATGTCTCAATCAGCTGTGGGTCTAGATATGGTCAATCCAGGTTGCATCACAGCCCCTGAACGAATTTTGTAAGAATTTCTCTCTCTTTCACTGTCTTTGTTTCACGGGTTTTGAAAAGTAATTTATTTTTATAATGGGGTTTAGCTGCTTTTCACGGCTGTGTTTATGCCGCTTTACACCCCCTTGACTCACTTACAGAGAGATATCAATACATAGGTTTGAAGATTCTTACTAGTCAGATATATTCTTGTGCGGTGAATAGGGGGTGTTGAGTCCAGTTCACTGAAAAAGGAATAGGTCTTGTCTCTTACATATTGGGTTTATGGAACGGTATCTGAGCTAATTTGAAACCCTTGTTTTATGCATCACCCCACCTCACCTTGCCCGTTCAGCAGCCATAGTGTGTTTTCTGAACGTGTGACTCTGTTCTGTTTTGCAATTCAGTTCAAGTGTAGTGGTTTTTACATTCCCTCTATAAGTGATATCTTATGATAAGTGTCTTTTTCTGTGTGACTTATTTCACTTAGAATCGTCGTACCTAAATCCACTCATCGTGCTGCTACTAGCCTTATGACGTTGATTTCATGGCTGAGTGATATTCCATTGTACATGAGGACCCCAACTTCTTTATCCATTTTTCTCTTTCCTAGGATATTTAAGGTGTAATGAAGTGGGGGTTCTTGTCAACAGAGCAGCCCTAAACTTTGGGGTGCCTGTGTCTTGCTGATTTTTAGTTTTCCCAATTTATACGCCCATGAGTGGAAGTGCCCTATGCTCTCCAAGCTGTGTTTTTTAGATGTTTCAGAACACACCGTACACTTCTCCAGAGTGGCTGTTGGCAATTTACATCCCACCCATCAGCGTAGCAAGGCTCCCATTTCTCCATGGCCGGTCCTGCATTTCTGGTTTGGACACTTTTTTCCGCATGGCCCTTTTGCCCGCTGGGAAGCCAGACTTCTTTGGAGCGCTGATTGGCCTTTCCAGGTTGCTTGGTTGGCCAAAAAGGGCGTATGCGTTTTTTCCTGAATATATTCAGGAAAAAACGCATAGGCCCTTTTTGGCCAAGGGCATCATTGTCCACGTTTTGCCGCTTTTCAGGTGCTTTCAAGGCGATTCGAATCTACCTCCTGAAATCTGTTTCCTGCAATTCTGCCTTGCTTTCAAAGCCTCTTCGTTGCCTTCCCTTAATATATTTGTGGACGAGAGGTATCATTTAAAACTCTGCAGGTTTGTGAATTGCAGTGCCCCTGAGCTCCATTTTTCAACTCGCTTTTTTGGGAGCTGGCCGCAAAGGCGCAAGATTGCTTCAGGCCCTCTTCTGGTTTTGGGGGGCAGGCTGAGCTTGTGCTTAATTCTTCTTCCTGATGGGAAAATAGAGTGACCTGTGCCTGTCCCAACACCTAGAGCTAGTCTCTCATTGGTTCCCCCTCTTCCCGTTCATCCTCAGGACAAATTGCAACCTGTACGGAACAGGAGGTTAAAGGTGCTGATTCTCCAAGGAGGGAGATGGCTAGTAAATCGGCTGGAATGGCGAACCCGAGCAAAGGAGATGAGAAATGAGGTGCGTTTTAGAAACCTTTCCCGATCACACGGTGTACCATCTTCTGGGTTTCTCATGCCTGTTTTCGATGTAGGAAGATGCCCTTGAACCTGGAGATTTGGGACCCATGGGATGGGTACCATGCAGTATTACTTGAAAGGGTCTGCGTTGGCTCACCCAACCTCACCGAACCTCTCAGCCCCAAGAGTGTCCACCCTTATGTCTCAATCAGCTGTGGGTCTAGATATGGTCAATCCAGGTTGCATCACAGCCCCTGAACGAATTTTGTAAGAATTTCTCTCTCTTTCACTGTCTTTGTTTCACGGGTTTTGAAAAGTAATTTATTTTTATAATGGGGTTTAGCTGCTTTTCACGGCTGTGTTTATGCCGCTTTACACCCCCTTGACTCACTTACAGAGAGATATCAATACATAGGTTTGAAGATTCTTACTAGTCAGATATATTCTTGTGCGGTGAATAGGGGGTGTTGAGTCCAGTTCACTGAAAAAGGAATAGGTCTTGTCTCTTACATTTTGGGTTTATGGAACGGTATCTGAGCTAATTTGAAACCCTTGTTTTATGCATCACCCCACCTCACCTTGCCCGTTCAGCAGCCATAGTGTGTTTTCTGAACGTGTGACTCTGTTCTGTTTTGCAATTCAGTTCAAGTGTAGTGGTTTTTACATTCCCTCTATAAGTGATATCTTATGATAAGTGTCTTTTTCTGTGTGACTTATTTCACTTAGAATCGTCGTACCTAAATCCACTCATCGTGCTGCTACTAGCCTTATGACGTTGATTTCATGGCTGAGTGATATTCCATTGTACATGAGGACCCCAACTTCTTTATCCATTTTTCTCTTTCCTAGGATATTTAAGGTGTAGTGAAGTGGGGGTTCTTGTCAACAGAGCAGCCCTAAACTTTGGGGTGCCTGTGTCTTGCTGATTTTTAGTTTTCCCAATTTATACGCCCATGAGTGGAAGTGCCCTATGCTCTCCAAGCTGTGTTTTTTAGATGTTTCAGAACACACCGTACACTTCTCCAGAGTGGCTGTTGGCAATTTACATCCCGCCCATCAGCGTAGCAAGGCTCCCATTTCTCCATGGCCGGTCCTGCATTTCTGGTTTGGACACTGTTTTCCGCATGGCCCTTTTGCCCGCTGGGAAGCCAGACTTCTTTGGAGCGCTGATTGGCCTTTCCAGGTTGCTTGGTTGGCCAAAAAGGGCGTATGCGTTTTTTCCTGAATATATTCAGGAAAAAACGCATACGCCCTTTTTGGCCAAGGGCATCATTGTCCACGTTTTGCCGCTTTTCAGGTGCTTTCAAGGCGATTCGAATCTACCTCCTGAAATCTGTTTCCTGCAATTCTGCCTTGCTTTCAAAGCCTCTTTGTTGCCTTCCCTTAATATATTTGTGGACGAGAGGTATCATTTAAAACTCTGCAGGTTTGTGAATTGCAGTGCCCCTGAGCTCCATTTTTCAACTCGCTTTTTTGGGAGCTGGCCGCAAAGGCGCAGGATTGCTTCAGGCCCTCTTCTGGTTCTGGGGGGCAGGCTGAGCTTGTGCTTAATTCTTCTTCCTGATGGGAAAATAGAGTGACCTGTGCCTGTCCCAACACCTAGAGCTAGTCTCTCATTGGTTCCCCCTCTTCCCGTTAATCCTCAGGACAAATTGCAACCTGTACGGAACAGGAGGTTAAAGGTGCTGTTTCTCCAAGGAGGGAGATGGCTAGTAAATCGGCTGGAATGGCGAACCCGAGCAAAGGAGATGAGAAATGAGGTGCGTTTTAGAAACCTTTCCCGATCACACGGTGTACCATCTTCTGGGTTTCTCATGCCTGTTTTCGATGTAGGAAGATGCCCTTGAACCTGGAGATTTGGGACCCATGGGATGGGTACCATGCAGTATTACTTGAAAGGGTCTGCGTTGGCTCACCCAACCTCACCGAACCTCTCAGCCCCAAGAGTGTCCACCCTTATGTCTCAATCAGCTGTGGGTCTAGATATGGTCAATCCAGGTTGCATCACAGCCCCTGAACGAATTTTGTAAGAATTTCTCTCTCTTTCACTGTCTTTGTTTCACGGGTTTTGAAAAGTAATTTATTTTTATAATGGGGTTTAGCTGCTTTTCACGGCTGTGTTTGTGCCGCTTTACACCCCCTTGACTCACTTACAGAGAGATATCAATACATAGGTTTGAAGATTCTTACTAGTCAGATATATTCTTGTGCGGTGAATAGGGGGTGTTGAGTCCAGTTCACTGAAAAACGAATAGGTCTTGTCTCTTACATATTGGGTTTATGGAACGGTATCTGAGCTAATTTGAAACCCTTGTTTTATGCATCACCCCATCTCACCTTGCCCGTTCAGCAGCCATAGTGTGTTTTCTGAACGTGTGACTCTGTTCTGTTTTGCAATTCAGTTCAAGTGTAGTGGTTTTTACATTCCCTCTATAAGTGATATCTTATGATAAGTGTCTTTTTCTGTTTGACTTATTTCACTTAGAATCGTCTTACCTAAATCCACTCATCGTGCTGCTACTAGCCTTATGACGTTGATTTCATGGCTGAGTGATATTCCATTGTACATGAGGACCCCAACTTCTTTATCCATTTTTCTCTTTCCTAGGATATTTAAGGTGTAATGAAGTGGGGGTTCTTGTCAACAGAGCAGCCCTAAACTTTGGGGTGCCTGTGTCTTGCTGATTTTTAGTTTTCCCAATTTATACGCCCATGAGTGGAAGTGCCCTATGCTCTCCAAGCTGTGTTTTTTAGATGTTTCAGAACACACCGTACACTTCTCCAGAGTGGCTGTTGGCAATTTACATCCCGCCCATCAGCGTAGCAAGGCTCCCATTTCTCCATGGCCGGTCCTGCATTTCTGGTTTGGACACTTTTTTCCGCATGGCCCTTTTGCCCGCTGGGAAGCCAGACTTCTTTGGAGCGCTGATTGGCCTTTCCAGGTTGCTTGGTTGGCCAAAAAGGGCGTATGCGTTTTTTCCTGAATATATTCAGGAAAAAACGCATACGCCCTTTTTGGCCAAGGGCATCATTGTCCACGTTTTGCCGCTTTTCAGGTGCTTTCAAGGCGATTCGAATCTACCTCCTGAAATCTGTTTCCTGCAATTCTGCCTTGCTTTCAAAGCCTCTTCGTTGCCTTCCCTTAATATATTTGTGGACGAGAGGTATCATTTAAAACTCTGCAGGTTTGTGAATTGCAGTGCCCCTGAGCTCCATTTTTCAACTCGCTTTTTTGGGAGCTGGCCGCAAAGGCGCAAGATTGCTTCAGGCCCTCTTCTGGTTTTGGGGGGCAGGCTGAGCTTGTGCTTAATTCTTCTTCCTGATGGGAAAATAGAGTGACCTGTGCCTGTCCCAACACCTAGAGCTAGTCTCTCATTGGTTCCCCCTCTTCCCGTTCATCCTCAGGACAAATTGCAACCTGTACGGAACAGGAGGTTAAAGGTGCTGATTCTCCAAGGAGGGAGATGGCTAGTAAATCGGCTGGAATGGCGAACCCGAGCAAAGGAGATGAGAAATGAGGTGCGTTTTAGAAACCTTTCCCGATCACACGGTGTACCATCTTCTGGGTTTCTCATGCCTGTTTTCGATGTAGGAAGATGCCCTTGAACCTGGAGATTTGGGACCCATGGGATGGGTACCATGCAGTATTACTTGAAAGGGTCTGCGTTGGCTCACCCAACCTCACCGAACCTCTCAGCCCCAAGAGTGTCCACCCTTATGTCTCAATCAGCTGTGGGTCTAGATATGGTCAATCCAGGTTGCATCACAGCCCCTGAACGAATTTTGTAAGAATTTCTCTCTCTTTCACTGTCTTTGTTTCACGGGTTTTGAAAAGTAATTTATTTTTATAATGGGGTTTAGCTGCTTTTCACGGCTGTGTTTATGCCGCTTTACACCCCCTTGACTCACTTACAGAGAGATATCAATACATAGGTTTGAAGATTCTTACTAGTCAGATATATTCTTGTGCGGTGAATAGGGGGTGTTGAGTCCAGTTCACTGAAAAAGGAATAGGTCTTGTCTCTTACATATTGGGTTTATGGAACGGTATCTGAGCTAATTTGAAACCCTTGTTTTATGCATCACCCCACCTCACCTTGCCCGTTCAGCAGCCATAGTGTGTTTTCTGAACGTGTGACTCTGTTCTGTTTTGCAATTCAGTTCAAGTGTAGTGGTTTTTACATTCCCTCTATAAGTGATATCTTATGATAAGTGTCTTTTTCTGTGTGACTTATTTCACTTAGAATCGTCGTACCTAAATCCACTCATCGTGCTGCTACTAGCCTTATGACGTTGATTTCATGGCTGAGTGATATTCCATTGTACATGAGGACCCCAACTTCTTTATCCATTTTTCTCTTTCCTAGGATATTTAAGGTGTAATGAAGTGGGGGTTCCTGTCAACAGAGCAGCCCTAAACTTTGGGGTGCCTGTGTCTTGCTGATTTTTAGTTTTCCCAATTTATACGCCCATGAGTGGAAGTGCCCTATGCTCTCCAAGCTGTGTTTTTTAGATGTTTCTGAACACACCGTACACTTCTCCAGAGTGGCTGTTGGCAATTTACATCCCGCCCATCAGCGTAGCAAGGCTCCCATTTCTCCATGGCCGGTCCTGCATTTCTGGTTTGGACACTTTTTTCCGCATGGCCCTTTTGCCCGCTGGGAAGCCAGACTTCTTTGGAGCGCTGATTGGCCTTTCCAGGTTGCTTGGTTGGCCAAAAAGGGCGTATGCGTTTTTTCCTGAATATATTCAGGAAAAACCGCATACGCCCTTTTTGGCCAAGGGCATCATTGTCCACGTTTTGCCGCTTTTCAGGTGCTTTCAAGGCGATTCGAATCTACCTCCTGAAATCTGTTTCCTGCAATTCTGCCTTGCTTTCAAAGCCTCTTCGTTGCCTTCCCTTAATATAT
This sequence comes from Balaenoptera acutorostrata, assembly GCF_949987535.1. Lineage (NCBI taxonomy): Eukaryota > Metazoa > Chordata > Mammalia > Artiodactyla > Balaenopteridae > Balaenoptera > Balaenoptera acutorostrata. The sequence goes on from NW_026645888.1 coordinate 417,509, forward strand.
TTGTGGACGAGAGGTATCATTTAAAACTCTGCAGGTTTGTGAATTGCAGTGCCCCTGAGCTCCATTTTTCAACTCGCTTTTTTGGGAGCTGGCCGCAAAGGCGCAGGATTGCTTCAGGCCCTCTTCTGGTTCTGGGGGGCAGGCTGAGCTTGTGCTTAATTCTTCTTCCTGATGGGAAAATAGAGTGACCTGTGCCTGTCCCAACACCTAGAGCTAGTCTCTCATTGGTTCCCCCTCTTCCCGTTCATCCTCAGGACAAATTGCAACCTGTACGGAACAGGAGGTTAAAGGTGCTGATTCTCCAAGGAGGGAGATGGCTAGTAAATCGGCTGGAATGGCGAACCCGAGCAAAGGAGATGAGAAATGAGGTGCGTTTTAGAAACCTTTCCCGATCACACGGTGTACCATCTTCTGGGTTTCTCATGCCTGTTTTCGATGTAGGAAGATGCCCTTGAACCTGGAGATTTGGGACCCATGGGATGGGTACCATGCAGTATTACTTGAAAGGGTCTGCGTTGGCTCACCCAACCTCACCGTACCTCTCAGCCCCAAGAGTGTCCACCCTTATGTCTCAATCAGCTGTGGGTCTAGATATGGTCAATCCAGGTTGCATCACAGCCCCTGAACGAATTTTGTAAGAATTTCTCTCTCTTTCACTGTCTTGGTTTCACGGGTTTTGAAAAGTAATTTATTTTTATAATGGGGTTTAGCTGCTTTTCACGGCTGTGTTTGTGCCGCTTTACACCCCCTTGACTCACTTACAGAGAGATATCAATACATAGGTTTGAAGATTCTTACTAGTCAGATATATTCTTGTGCGGTGAATAGGGGGTGTTGAGTCCAGTTCACTGAAAAAGGAATAGGTCTTGTCTCTTACATATTGGGTTTATGGAACGGTATCTGAGCTAATTTGAAACCCTTGTTTTATGCATCACCCCATCTCACCTTGCCCGTTCAGCAGCCATAGTGTGTTTTCTGAACGTGTGACTCTGTTCTGTTTTGCAATTCAGTTCAAGTGTAGTGGTTTTTACATTCCCTCTATAAGTGATATCTTATGATAAGTGTCTTTTTCTGTGTGACTTATTTCACTTAGAATCGTCGTACCTAAATCCACTCATCGTGCTGCTACTAGCCTTATGACGTTGATTTCACGGCTGAGTGATATTCCATTGTACATGAGGACCCCAACTTCTTTATCCATTTTTCTCTTTCCTAGGATATTTAAGGTGTAATGAAGTGGGGGTTCTTGTCAACAGAGCAGCCCTAAACTTTGGGGTGCCTGTGTCTTGCTGATTTTTAGTTTTCCCAATTTATACGCCCATGAGTGGAAGTGCCCTATGCTCTCCAAGCTGTGTTTTTTAGATGTTTCAGAACACACCGTACACTTCTCCAGAGTGGCTGTTGGCAATTTACATCCCGCCCATCAGCGTAGCAAGGCTCCCATTTCTCCATGGCCGGTCCTGCATTTCTGGTTTGGACACTTTTTTCCGCATGGCCCTTTTGCCCGCTGGGAAGCCAGACTTCTTTGGAGCGCTGATTGGCCTTTCCAGGTTGCTTGGTTGGCCAAAAAGGGCGTATGCGTTTTTTCCTGAATATATTCAGGAAAAAACGCATACGCCCTTTTTGGCCAAGGGCATCATTGTCCACGTTTTGCCGCTTTTCAGGTGCTTTCAAGGCGATTCGAATCTACCTCCTGAAATCTGTTTCCTGCAATTCTGCCTTGCTTTCAAAGCCTCTTCGTTGCCTTCCCTTAATATATTTGTGGACGAGAGGTATCATTTAAAACTCTGCAGGTTTGTGAATTGCAGTGCCCCTGAGCTCCATTTTTCAACTCGCTTTTTTGGGAGCTGGCCGCAAAGGCGCAGGATTGCTTCAGGCCCTCTTCTGGTTCTGGGGGGCAGGCTGAGCTTGTGCTTAATTCTTCTTCCTGATGGGAAAATAGAGTGACCTGTGCCTGTCCCAACACCTAGAGCTAGTCTCTCATTGGTTCCCCCTCTTCCCGTTCATCCTCAGGACAAATTGCAACCTGTACGGAACAGGAGGTTAAAGGTGCTGATTCTCCAAGGAGGGAGATGGCTAGTAAATCGGCTGGAATGGCGAACCCGAGCAAAGGAGATGAGAAATGAGGTGCGTTTTAGAAACCTTTCCCGATCACACGGTGTACCATCTTCTGGGTTTCTCATGCCTGTTTTCGATGTAGGAAGATGCCCTTGAACCTGGAGATTTGGGACCCATGGGATGGGTACCATGCAGTATTACTTGAAAGGGTCTGCGTTGGCTCACCCAACCTCACCGTACCTCTCAGCCCCAAGAGTGTCCACCCTTATGTCTCAATCAGCTGTGGGTCTAGATATGGTCAATCCAGGTTGCATCACAGCCCCTGAACGAATTTTGTAAGAATTTCTCTCTCTTTCACTGTCTTGGTTTCACGGGTTTTGAAAAGTAATTTATTTTTATAATGGGGTTTAGCTGCTTTTCACGGCTGTGTTTGTGCCGCTTTACACCCCCTTGACTCACTTACAGAGAGATATCAATACATAGGTTTGAAGATTCTTACTAGTCAGATATATTCTTGTGCGGTGAATAGGGGGTGTTGAGTCCAGTTCACTGAAAAAGGAATAGGTCTTGTCTCTTACATATTGGGTTTATGGAACGGTATCTGAGCTAATTTGAAACCCTTGTTTTATGCATCACCCCATCTCACCTTGCCCGTTCAGCAGCCATAGTGTGTTTTCTGAACGTGTGACTCTGTTCTGTTTTGCAATTCAGTTCAAGTGTAGTGGTTTTTACATTCCCTCTATAAGTGATATCTTATGATAAGTGTCTTTTTCTGTGTGACTTATTTCACTTAGAATCGTCGTACCTAAATCCACTCATCGTGCTGCTACTAGCCTTATGACGTTGATTTCACGGCTGAGTGATATTCCATTGTACATGAGGACCCCAACTTCTTTATCCATTTTTCTCTTTCCTAGGATATTTAAGGTGTAATGAAGTGGGGGTTCTTGTCAACAGAGCAGCCCTAAACTTTGGGGTGCCTGTGTCTTGCTGATTTTTAGTTTTCCCAATTTATACGCCCATGAGTGGAAGTGCCCTATGCTCTCCAAGCTGTGTTTTTTAGATGTTTCAGAACACACCGTACACTTCTCCAGAGTGGCTGTTGGCAATTTACATCCCGCCCATCAGCGTAGCAAGGCTCCCATTTCTCCATGGCCGGTCCTGCATTTCTGGTTTGGACACTTTTTTCCGCATGGCCCTTTTGCCCGCTGGGAAGCCAGACTTCTTTGGAGCGCTGATTGGCCTTTCCAGGTTGCTTGGTTGGCCAAAAAGGGCGTATGCGTTTTTTCCTGAATATATTCAGGAAAAAACGCATACGCCCTTTTTGGCCAAGGGCATCATTGTCCACGTTTTGCCGCTTTTCAGGTGCTTTCAAGGCGATTCGAATCTACCTCCTGAAATCTGTTTCCTGCAATTCTGCCTTGCTTTCAAAGCCTCTTCGTTGCCTTCCCTTAATATATTTGTGGACGAGAGGTATCATTTAAAACTCTGCAGGTTTGTGAATTGCAGTGCCCCTGAGCTCCATTTTTCAACTCGCTTTTTTGGGAGCTGGCCGCAAAGGCGCAGGATTGCTTCAGGCCCTCTTCTGGTTCTGGGGGGCAGGCTGAGCTTGTGCTTAATTCTTCTTCCTGATGGGAAAATAGAGTGACCTGTGCCTGTCCCAACACCTAGAGCTAGTCTCTCATTGGTTCCCCCTCTTCCCGTTCATCCTCAGGACAAATTGCAACCTGTACGGAACAGGAGGTTAAAGGTGCTGATTCTCCAAGGAGGGAGATGGCTAGTAAATCGGCTGGAATGGCGAACCCGAGCAAAGGAGATGAGAAATGAGGTGCGTTTTAGAAACCTTTCCCGATCACACGGTGTACCATCTTCTGGGTTTCTCATGCCTGTTTTCGATGTAGGAAGATGCCCTTGAACCTGGAGATTTGGGACCCATGGGATGGGTACCATGCAGTATTACTTGAAAGGGTCTGCGTTGGCTCACCCAACCTCACCGTACCTCTCAGCCCCAAGAGTGTCCACCCTTATGTCTCAATCAGCTGTGGGTCTAGATATGGTCAATCCAGGTTGCATCACAGCCCCTGAACGAATTTTGTAAGAATTTCTCTCTCTTTCACTGTCTTGGTTTCACGGGTTTTGAAAAGTAATTTATTTTTATAATGGGGTTTAGCTGCTTTTCACGGCTGTGTTTGTGCCGCTTTACACCCCCTTGACTCACTTACAGAGAGATATCAATACATAGGTTTGAAGATTCTTACTAGTCAGATATATTCTTGTGCGGTGAATAGGGGGTGTTGAGTCCAGTTCACTGAAAAAGGAATAGGTCTTGTCTCTTACATATTGGGTTTATGGAACGGTATCTGAGCTAATTTGAAACCCTTGTTTTATGCATCACCCCATCTCACCTTGCCCGTTCAGCAGCCATAGTGTGTTTTCTGAACGTGTGACTCTGTTCTGTTTTGCAATTCAGTTCAAGTGTAGTGGTTTTTACATTCCCTCTATAAGTGATATCTTATGATAAGTGTCTTTTTCTGTGTGACTTATTTCACTTAGAATCGTCGTACCTAAATCCACTCATCGTGCTGCTACTAGCCTTATGACGTTGATTTCACGGCTGAGTGATATTCCATTGTACATGAGGACCCCAACTTCTTTATCCATTTTTCTCTTTCCTAGGATATTTAAGGTGTAATGAAGTGGGGGTTCTTGTCAACAGAGCAGCCCTAAACTTTGGGGTGCCTGTGTCTTGCTGATTTTTAGTTTTCCCAATTTATACGCCCATGAGTGGAAGTGCCCTATGCTCTCCAAGCTGTGTTTTTTAGATGTTTCAGAACACACCGTACACTTCTCCAGAGTGGCTGTTGGCAATTTACATCCCGCCCATCAGCGTAGCAAGGCTCCCATTTCTCCATGGCCGGTCCTGCATTTCTGGTTTGGACACTTTTTTCCGCATGGCCCTTTTGCCCGCTGGGAAGCCAGACTTCTTTGGAGCGCTGATTGGCCTTTCCAGGTTGCTTGGTTGGCCAAAAAGGGCGTATGCGTTTTTTCCTGAATATATTCAGGAAAAAACGCATACGCCCTTTTTGGCCAAGGGCATCATTGTCCACGTTTTGCCGCTTTTCAGGTGCTTTCAAGGCGATTCGAATCTACCTCCTGAAATCTGTTTCCTGCAATTCTGCCTTGCTTTCAAAGCCTCTTCGTTGCCTTCCCTTAATATATTTGTGGACGAGAGGTATCATTTAAAACTCTGCAGGTTTGTGAATTGCAGTGCCCCTGAGCTCCATTTTTCAACTCGCTTTTTTGGGAGCTGGCCGCAAAGGCGCAAGATTGCTTCAGGCCCTCTTCTGGTTTTGGGGGGCAGGCTGAGCTTGTGCTTAATTCTTCTTCCTGATGGGAAAATAGAGTGACCTGTGCCTGTCCCAACACCTAGAGCTAGTCTCTCATTGGTTCCCCCTCTTCCCGTTCATCCTCAGGACAAATTGCAACCTGTACGGAACAGGAGGTTAAAGGTGCTGATTCTCCAAGGAGGGAGATGGCTAGTAAATCGGCTGGAATGGCGAACCCGAGCAAAGGAGATGAGAAATGAGGTGCGTTTTAGAAACCTTTCCCGATCACACGGTGTACCATCTTCTGGGTTTCTCATGCCTGTTTTCGATGTAGGAAGATGCCCTTGAACCTGGAGATTTGGGACCCATGGGATGGGTACCATGCAGTATTACTTGAAAGGGTCTGCGTTGGCTCACCCAACCTCACCGAACCTCTCAGCCCCAAGAGTGTCCACCCTTATGTCTCAATCAGCTGTGGGTCTAGATATGGTCAATCCAGGTTGCATCACAGCCCCTGAACGAATTTTGTAAGAATTTCTCTCTCTTTCACTGTCTTTGTTTCACGGGTTTTGAAAAGTAATTTATTTTTATAATGGGGTTTAGCTGCTTTTCACGGCTGTGTTTATGCCGCTTTACACCCCCTTGACTCACTTACAGAGAGATATCAATACATAGGTTTGAAGATTCTTACTAGTCAGATATATTCTTGTGCGGTGAATAGGGGGTGTTGAGTCCAGTTCACTGAAAAAGGAATAGGTCTTGTCTCTTACATATTGGGTTTATGGAACGGTATCTGAGCTAATTTGAAACCCTTGTTTTATGCATCACCCCACCTCACCTTGCCCGTTCAGCAGCCATAGTGTGTTTTCTGAACGTGTGACTCTGTTCTGTTTTGCAATTCAGTTCAAGTGTAGTGGTTTTTACATTCCCTCTATAAGTGATATCTTATGATAAGTGTCTTTTTCTGTGTGACTTATTTCACTTAGAATCGTCGTACCTAAATCCACTCATCGTGCTGCTACTAGCCTTATGACGTTGATTTCATGGCTGAGTGATATTCCATTGTACATGAGGACCCCAACTTCTTTATCCATTTTTCTCTTTCCTAGGATATTTAAGGTGTAATGAAGTGGGGGTTCCTGTCAACAGAGCAGCCCTAAACTTTGGGGTGCCTGTGTCTTGCTGATTTTTAGTTTTCCCAATTTATACGCCCATGAGTGGAAGTGCCCTATGCTCTCCAAGCTGTGTTTTTTAGATGTTTCTGAACACACCGTACACTTCTCCAGAGTGGCTGTTGGCAATTTACATCCCGCCCATCAGCGTAGCAAGGCTCCCATTTCTCCATGGCCGGTCCTGCATTTCTGGTTTGGACACTTTTTTCCGCATGGCCCTTTTGCCCGCTGGGAAGCCAGACTTCTTTGGAGCGCTGATTGGCCTTTCCAGGTTGCTTGGTTGGCCAAAAAGGGCGTATGCGTTTTTTCCTGAATATATTCAGGAAAAACCGCATACGCCCTTTTTGGCCAAGGGCATCATTGTCCACGTTTTGCCGCTTTTCAGGTGCTTTCAAGGCGATTCGAATCTACCTCCTGAAATCTGTTTCCTGCAATTCTGCCTTGCTTTCAAAGCCTCTTCGTTGCCTTCCCTTAATATATTTGTGGACGAGAGGTATCATTTAAAACTCTGCAGGTTTGTGAATTGCAGTGCCCCTGAGCTCCATTTTTCAACTCGCTTTTTTGGGAGCTGGCCGCAAAGGCGCAGGATTGCTTCAGGCCCTCTTCTGGTTCTGGGGGGCAGGCTGAGCTTGTGCTTAATTCTTCTTCCTGATGGGAAAATAGAGTGACCTGTGCCTGTCCCAACACCTAGAGCTAGTCTCTCATTGGTTCCCCCTCTTCCCGTTCATCCTCAGGACAAATTGCAACCTGTACGGAACAGGAGGTTAAAGGTGCTGATTCTCCAAGGAGGGAGATGGCTAGTAAATCGGCTGGAATGGCGAACCCGAGCAAAGGAGATGAGAAATGAGGTGCGTTTTAGAAACCTTTCCCGATCACACGGTGTACCATCTTCTGGGTTTCTCATGCCTGTTTTCGATGTAGGAAGATGCCCTTGAACCTGGAGATTTGGGACCCATGGGATGGGTACCATGCAGTATTACTTGAAAGGGTCTGCGTTGGCTCACCCAACCTCACCGTACCTCTCAGCCCCAAGAGTGTCCACCCTTATGTCTCAATCAGCTGTGGGTCTAGATATGGTCAATCCAGGTTGCATCACAGCCCCTGAACGAATTTTGTAAGAATTTCTCTCTCTTTCACTGTCTTGGTTTCACGGGTTTTGAAAAGTAATTTATTTTTATAATGGGGTTTAGCTGCTTTTCACGGCTGTGTTTGTGCCGCTTTACACCCCCTTGACTCACTTACAGAGAGATATCAATACATAGGTTTGAAGATTCTTACTAGTCAGATATATTCTTGTGCGGTGAATAGGGGGTGTTGAGTCCAGTTCACTGAAAAAGGAATAGGTCTTGTCTCTTACATATTGGGTTTATGGAACGGTATCTGAGCTAATTTGAAACCCTTGTTTTATGCATCACCCCATCTCACCTTGCCCGTTCAGCAGCCATAGTGTGTTTTCTGAACGTGTGACTCTGTTCTGTTTTGCAATTCAGTTCAAGTGTAGTGGTTTTTACATTCCCTCTATAAGTGATATCTTATGATAAGTGTCTTTTTCTGTGTGACTTATTTCACTTAGAATCGTCGTACCTAAATCCACTCATCGTGCTGCTACTAGCCTTATGACGTTGATTTCACGGCTGAGTGATATTCCATTGTACATGAGGACCCCAACTTCTTTATCCATTTTTCTCTTTCCTAGGATATTTAAGGTGTAATGAAGTGGGGGTTCTTGTCAACAGAGCAGCCCTAAACTTTGGGGTGCCTGTGTCTTGCTGATTTTTAGTTTTCCCAATTTATACGCCCATGAGTGGAAGTGCCCTATGCTCTCCAAGCTGTGTTTTTTAGATGTTTCAGAACACACCGTACACTTCTCCAGAGTGGCTGTTGGCAATTTACATCCCGCCCATCAGCGTAGCAAGGCTCCCATTTCTCCATGGCCGGTCCTGCATTTCTGGTTTGGACACTTTTTTCCGCATGGCCCTTTTGCCCGCTGGGAAGCCAGACTTCTTTGGAGCGCTGATTGGCCTTTCCAGGTTGCTTGGTTGGCCAAAAAGGGCGTATGCGTTTTTTCCTGAATATATTCAGGAAAAAACGCATACGCCCTTTTTGGCCAAGGGCATCATTGTCCACGTTTTGCCGCTTTTCAGGTGCTTTCAAGGCGATTCGAATCTACCTCCTGAAATCTGTTTCCTGCAATTCTGCCTTGCTTTCAAAGCCTCTTCGTTGCCTTCCCTTAATATATTTGTGGACGAGAGGTATCATTTAAAACTCTGCAGGTTTGTGAATTGCAGTGCCCCTGAGCTCCATTTTTCAACTCGCTTTTTTGGGAGCTGGCCGCAAAGGCGCAGGATTGCTTCAGGCCCTCTTCTGGTTCTGGGGGGCAGGCTGAGCTTGTGCTTAATTCTTCTTCCTGATGGGAAAATAGAGTGACCTGTGCCTGTCCCAACACCTAGAGCTAGTCTCTCATTGGTTCCCCCTCTTCCCGTTCATCCTCAGGACAAATTGCAACCTGTACGGAACAGGAGGTTAAAGGTGCTGATTCTCCAAGGAGGGAGATGGCTAGTAAATCGGCTGGAATGGCGAACCCGAGCAAAGGAGATGAGAAATGAGGTGCGTTTTAGAAACCTTTCCCGATCACACGGTGTACCATCTTCTGGGTTTCTCATGCCTGTTTTCGATGTAGGAAGATGCCCTTGAACCTGGAGATTTGGGACCCATGGGATGGGTACCATGCAGTATTACTTGAAAGGGTCTGCGTTGGCTCACCCAACCTCACCGTACCTCTCAGCCCCAAGAGTGTCCACCCTTATGTCTCAATCAGCTGTGGGTCTAGATATGGTCAATCCAGGTTGCATCACAGCCCCTGAACGAATTTTGTAAGAATTTCTCTCTCTTTCACTGTCTTGGTTTCACGGGTTTTGAAAAGTAATTTATTTTTATAATGGGGTTTAGCTGCTTTTCACGGCTGTGTTTGTGCCGCTTTACACCCCCTTGACTCACTTACAGAGAGATATCAATACATAGGTTTGAAGATTCTTACTAGTCAGATATATTCTTGTGCGGTGAATAGGGGGTGTTGAGTCCAGTTCACTGAAAAAGGAATAGGTCTTGTCTCTTACATATTGGGTTTATGGAACGGTATCTGAGCTAATTTGAAACCCTTGTTTTATGCATCACCCCATCTCACCTTGCCCGTTCAGCAGCCATAGTGTGTTTTCTGAACGTGTGACTCTGTTCTGTTTTGCAATTCAGTTCAAGTGTAGTGGTTTTTACATTCCCTCTATAAGTGATATCTTATGATAAGTGTCTTTTTCTGTGTGACTTATTTCACTTAGAATCGTCGTACCTAAATCCACTCATCGTGCTGCTACTAGCCTTATGACGTTGATTTCACGGCTGAGTGATATTCCATTGTACATGAGGACCCCAACTTCTTTATCCATTTTTCTCTTTCCTAGGATATTTAAGGTGTAATGAAGTGGGGGTTCTTGTCAACAGAGCAGCCCTAAACTTTGGGGTGCCTGTGTCTTGCTGATTTTTAGTTTTCCCAATTTATACGCCCATGAGTGGAAGTGCCCTATGCTCTCCAAGCTGTGTTTTTTAGATGTTTCAGAACACACCGTACACTTCTCCAGAGTGGCTGTTGGCAATTTACATCCCGCCCATCAGCGTAGCAAGGCTCCCATTTCTCCATGGCCGGTCCTGCATTTCTGGTTTGGACACTTTTTTCCGCATGGCCCTTTTGCCCGCTGGGAAGCCAGACTTCTTTGGAGCGCTGATTGGCCTTTCCAGGTTGCTTGGTTGGCCAAAAAGGGCGTATGCGTTTTTTCCTGAATATATTCAGGAAAAAACGCATACGCCCTTTTTGGCCAAGGGCATCATTGTCCACGTTTTGCCGCTTTTCAGGTGCTTTCAAGGCGATTCGAATCTACCTCCTGAAATCTGTTTCCTGCAATTCTGCCTTGCTTTCAAAGCCTCTTCGTTGCCTTCCCTTAATATATTTGTGGACGAGAGGTATCATTTAAAACTCTGCAGGTTTGTGAATTGCAGTGCCCCTGAGCTCCATTTTTCAACTCGCTTTTTTGGGAGCTGGCCGCAAAGGCGCAGGATTGCTTCAGGCCCTCTTCTGGTTCTGGGGGGCAGGCTGAGCTTGTGCTTAATTCTTCTTCCTGATGGGAAAATAGAGTGACCTGTGCCTGTCCCAACACCTAGAGCTAGTCTCTCATTGGTTCCCCCTCTTCCCGTTCATCCTCAGGACAAATTGCAACCTGTACGGAACAGGAGGTTAAAGGTGCTGATTCTCCAAGGAGGGAGATGGCTAGTAAATCGGCTGGAATGGCGAACCCGAGCAAAGGAGATGAGAAATGAGGTGCGTTTTAGAAACCTTTCCCGATCACACGGTGTACCATCTTCTGGGTTTCTCATGCCTGTTTTCGATGTAGGAAGATGCCCTTGAACCTGGAGATTTGGGACCCATGGGATGGGTACCATGCAGTATTACTTGAAAGGGTCTGCGTTGGCTCACCCAACCTCACCGTACCTCTCAGCCCCAAGAGTGTCCACCCTTATGTCTCAATCAGCTGTGGGTCTAGATATGGTCAATCCAGGTTGCATCACAGCCCCTGAACGAATTTTGTAAGAATTTCTCTCTCTTTCACTGTCTTGGTTTCACGGGTTTTGAAAAGTAATTTATTTTTATAATGGGGTTTAGCTGCTTTTCACGGCTGTGTTTGTGCCGCTTTACACCCCCTTGACTCACTTACAGAGAGATATCAATACATAGGTTTGAAGATTCTTACTAGTCAGATATATTCTTGTGCGGTGAATAGGGGGTGTTGAGTCCAGTTCACTGAAAAAGGAATAGGTCTTGTCTCTTACATATTGGGTTTATGGAACGGTATCTGAGCTAATTTGAAACCCTTGTTTTATGCATCACCCCATCTCACCTTGCCCGTTCAGCAGCCATAGTGTGTTTTCTGAACGTGTGACTCTGTTCTGTTTTGCAATTCAGTTCAAGTGTAGTGGTTTTTACATTCCCTCTATAAGTGATATCTTATGATAAGTGTCTTTTTCTGTGTGACTTATTTCACTTAGAATCGTCGTACCTAAATCCACTCATCGTGCTGCTACTAGCCTTATGACGTTGATTTCACGGCTGAGTGATATTCCATTGTACATGAGGACCCCAACTTCTTTATCCATTTTTCTCTTTCCTAGGATATTTAAGGTGTAATGAAGTGGGGGTTCTTGTCAACAGAGCAGCCCTAAACTTTGGGGTGCCTGTGTCTTGCTGATTTTTAGTTTTCCCAATTTATACGCCCATGAGTGGAAGTGCCCTATGCTCTCCAAGCTGTGTTTTTTAGATGTTTCAGAACACACCGTACACTTCTCCAGAGTGGCTGTTGGCAATTTACATCCCGCCCATCAGCGTAGCAAGGCTCCCATTTCTCCATGGCCGGTCCTGCATTTCTGGTTTGGACACTTTTTTCCGCATGGCCCTTTTGCCCGCTGGGAAGCCAGACTTCTTTGGAGCGCTGATTGGCCTTTCCAGGTTGCTTGGTTGGCCAAAAAGGGCGTATGCGTTTTTTCCTGAATATATTCAGGAAAAAACGCATACGCCCTTTTTGGCCAAGGGCATCATTGTCCACGTTTTGCCGCTTTTCAGGTGCTTTCAAGGCGATTCGAATCTACCTCCTGAAATCTGTTTCCTGCAATTCTGCCTTGCTTTCAAAGCCTCTTCGTTGCCTTCCCTTAATATATTTGTGGACGAGAGGTATCATTTAAAACTCTGCAGGTTTGTGAATTGCAGTGCCCCTGAGCTCCATTTTTCAACTCGCTTTTTTGGGAGCTGGCCGCAAAGGCGCAGGATTGCTTCAGGCCCTCTTCTGGTTCTGGGGGGCAGGCTGAGCTTGTGCTTAATTCTTCTTCCTGATGGGAAAATAGAGTGACCTGTGCCTGTCCCAACACCTAGAGCTAGTCTCTCATTGGTTCCCCCTCTTCCCGTTCATCCTCAGGACAAATTGCAACCTGTACGGAACAGGAGGTTAAAGGTGCTGATTCTCCAAGGAGGGAGATGGCTAGTAAATCGGCTGGAATGGCGAACCCGAGCAAAGGAGATGAGAAATGAGGTGCGTTTTAGAAACCTTTCCCGATCACACGGTGTACCATCTTCTGGGTTTCTCATGCCTGTTTTCGATGTAGGAAGATGCCCTTGAACCTGGAGATTTGGGACCCATGGGATGGGTACCATGCAGTATTACTTGAAAGGGTCTGCGTTGGCTCACCCAACCTCACCGTACCTCTCAGCCCCAAGAGTGTCCACCCTTATGTCTCAATCAGCTGTGGGTCTAGATATGGTCAATCCAGGTTGCATCACAGCCCCTGAACGAATTTTGTAAGAATTTCTCTCTCTTTCACTGTCTTGGTTTCACGGGTTTTGAAAAGTAATTTATTTTTATAATGGGGTTTAGCTGCTTTTCACGGCTGTGTTTGTGCCGCTTTACACCCCCTTGACTCACTTACAGAGAGATATCAATACATAGGTTTGAAGATTCTTACTAGTCAGATATATTCTTGTGCGGTGAATAGGGGGTGTTGAGTCCAGTTCACTGAAAAAGGAATAGGTCTTGTCTCTTACATATTGGGTTTATGGAACGGTATCTGAGCTAATTTGAAACCCTTGTTTTATGCATCACCCCATCTCACCTTGCCCGTTCAGCAGCCATAGTGTGTTTTCTGAACGTGTGACTCTGTTCTGTTTTGCAATTCAGTTCAAGTGTAGTGGTTTTTACATTCCCTCTATAAGTGATATCTTATGATAAGTGTCTTTTTCTGTGTGACTTATTTCACTTAGAATCGTCGTACCTAAATCCACTCATCGTGCTGCTACTAGCCTTATGACGTTGATTTCACGGCTGAGTGATATTCCATTGTACATGAGGACCCCAACTTCTTTATCCATTTTTCTCTTTCCTAGGATATTTAAGGTGTAATGAAGTGGGGGTTCTTGTCAACAGAGCAGCCCTAAACTTTGGGGTGCCTGTGTCTTGCTGATTTTTAGTTTTCCCAATTTATACGCCCATGAGTGGAAGTGCCCTATGCTCTCCAAGCTGTGTTTTTTAGATGTTTCAGAACACACCGTACACTTCTCCAGAGTGGCTGTTGGCAATTTACATCCCGCCCATCAGCGTAGCAAGGCTCCCATTTCTCCATGGCCGGTCCTGCATTTCTGGTTTGGACACTTTTTTCCGCATGGCCCTTTTGCCCGCTGGGAAGCCAGACTTCTTTGGAGCGCTGATTGGCCTTTCCAGGTTGCTTGGTTGGCCAAAAAGGGCGTATGCGTTTTTTCCTGAATATATTCAGGAAAAAACGCATACGCCCTTTTTGGCCAAGGGCATCATTGTCCACGTTTTGCCGCTTTTCAGGTGCTTTCAAGGCGATTCGAATCTACCTCCTGAAATCTGTTTCCTGCAATTCTGCCTTGCTTTCAAAGCCTCTTCGTTGCCTTCCCTTAATATATTTGTGGACGAGAGGTATCATTTAAAACTCTGCAGGTGTGTGATTTGCAGTGCCCCTGAGCTCCATTTTTCAACTCGCTTTTTTGGGAGCTGGCCGCAAAGGCGCAAGATTGCTTCAGGCCCTCTTCTGGTTTTGGGGGGCAGGCTGAGCTTGTGCTTAATTCTTCTTCCTGATGGGAAAATAGAGTGACCTGTGCCTGTCCCAACACCTAGAGCTAGTCTCTCATTGGTTCCCCCTCTTCCCGTTCATCCTCAGGACAAATTGCAACCTGTACGGAACAGGAGGTTAAAAGGTGCTGATTCTCCAAGGAGGGAGATGGCTAGTAAATCGGCTGGAATGGCGAACCCGAGCAAAGGAGATGAGAAGTGAGGTGCGTTTTAGAAACCTTTCCCGATCACACGGTGTACCATCTTCTGGGTTTCTCATGCCTGTTTTCGATGTAGGAAGATGCCCTTGAACCTGGAGATTTGGGACCCATGGGATGGGTACCCTGCAGTATTACTTGAAAGGGTCTGCGTTGGCTCACCCAACCTCACCGAACCTCTCAGCCCCAGAGTGTCAACCCTTATGTCTCAATCAGCTGTGGGTCTAGATATGGTCAATCCAGGTTGCATCACAGCCCCTGAACGAATTTTGTAAGAATTTCTCTCTCTTTCACTGTCTTTGTTTCACGGGTTTTGAAAAGTAATTTATTTTTATAATGGGGTTTAGCTGCTTTTCACGGCTGTGTTTGTGCCGCTTTACACCCCCTTGACTCACTTACAGAGAGATATCAATACATAGGTTTGAAGATTCTTACTAGTCAGATATATTCTTGTGCGGTGAATAGGGGGTGTTGAGTCCAGTTCACTGAAAAAGGAATAGGTCTTGTCTCTTACATATTGGGTTTATGGAACGGTATCTGAGCTAATTTGAAACCCTTGTTTTATGCATCACCCCACCTCACCTTGCCCGTTCAGCAGCCATAGTGTGTTTTCTGAACGTGTGACTCTGTTCTGTTTTGCAATTCAGTTCAAGTGTAGTGGTTTTTACATTCCCTCTATAAGTGATATCTTATGATAAGTGTCTTTTTCTGTGTGACTTATTTCACTTAGAATCGTCGTACCTAAATCCACTCATCGTGCTGCTACTAGCCTTATGACGTGGATTTCATGGCTGAGTGATATTCCATTGTACATGAGGACCCCAACTTCTTTATCCATTTTTCTCTTTCCTAGGATATTTAAGGTGTAATGAAGTGGGGGTTCTTGTCAACAGAGCAGCCCTAAACTTTGAGGTGCCTGTGTCTTGCTGATTTTTAGTTTTCCCAATTTATACGCCCATGAGTGGAAGTGCCCTATGCTCTCCAAGCTGTGTTTTTTAGATGTTTCAGAACACACCGTACACTTCTCCAGAGTGGCTGTTGGCAATTTACATCCCGCCCATCAGCGTAGCAAGGCTCCCATTTCTCCATGGCCGGTCCTGCATTTCTGGTTTGGACACTTTTTTCCGCATGGCCCTTTTGCCCGCTGGGAAGCCAGACTTCTTTGGAGCGCTGATTGGCCTTTCCAGGTTGCTTGGTTGGCCAAAAAGGGCGTATGCGTTTTTTCCTGAATATATTCAGGAAAAAACGCATACGCCCTTTTTGGCCAAGGGCATCATTGTCCACGTTTTGCCGCTTTTCAGGTGCTTTCAAGGCGATTCGAATCTACCTCCTGAAATCTGTTTCCTGCAATTCTGCCTTGCTTTCAAAGCCTCTTCGTTGCTTTCCCTTAATATATTTGTGGACGAGAGGTATCATTTAAAACTCTGCAGGTTTGTGAATTGCAGTGCCCCTGAGCTCCATTTTTCAACTTGCTTTTTTGGGAGCTGGCCGCAAAGGCGCAGGATTGCTTCAGGCCCTCTTCTGGTTCTGGGGGGCAGGCTGAGCTTGTGCTTAATTCTTCTTCCTGATGGGAAAATAGAGTGACCTGTGCCTGTCCCAACACCTAGAGCTAGTCTCTCATTGGTTCCCCCTCTTCCCGTTCATCCTCAGGACAAATTGCAACCTGTACGGAACAGGAGGTTAAAGGTGCTGATTCTCCAAGGAGGGAGATGGCTAGTAAATCGGCTGGAATGGCGAACCCGAGCAAAGGAGATGAGAAATGAGGTGCGTTTTAGAAACCTTTCCCGATCACACGGTGTACCATCTTCTGGGTTTCTCATGCCTGTTTTCGATGTAGGAAGATGCCCTTGAACCTGGAGATTTGGGACCCATGGGATGGGTACCATGCAGTATTACTTGAAAGGGTCTGCGTTGTCTCACCCAACCTCACCGAACCTCTCAGCCCCAAGAGTGTCCACCCTTATGTCTCAATCAGCTGTGGGTCTAGATATGGTCAATCCAGTTTGCATCACAGCCCCTGAACGAATTTTGTAAGAATTTCTCTCTCTTTCACTGTCCTTGTTTCACGGGTTTTGAAAAGTAATTTATTTTTATAATGGGGTTTAGCTGCTTTTCACGGCTGTGTTTGTGCCGCTTTACACCCCCTTGACTCACTTACAGAGAGATATCAATACATAGGTTTGAAGATTCTTACTAGTCAGATATATTCTTGTGCGGTGAATAGGGGGTGTTGAGTCCAGTTCACTGAAAAAGGAATAGGTCTTGTCTCTTACATATTGGGTTTATGGAACGGTATCTGAGCTAATTTGAAACCCTTGTTTTATGCATCACCCCACCTCACCTTGCCCGTTCAGCAGCCATAGTGTGTTTTCTGAACGTGTGACTCTGTTCTGTTTTGCAATTCAGTTCAAGTGTAGTGGTTTTTACATTCCCTCTATAAGTGATATCTTATGATAAGTGTCTTTTTCTGTGTGACTTATTTCACTTAGAATCGTCGTACCTAAATCCACTCATCGTGCTGCTACTAGCCTTATGACGTGGATTTCATGGCTGAGTGATATTCCATTGTACATGAGGACCCCAACTTCTTTATCCATTTTTCTCTTTCCTAGGATATTTAAGGTGTAATGAAGTGGGGGTTCTTGTCAACAGAGCAGCCCTAAACTTTGGGGTGCCTGTGTCTTGCTGATTTTTAGTTTTCCCAATTTATACGCCCATGAGTGGAAGTGCCCTATGCTCTCCAAGCTGTGTTTTTTAGATGTTTCAGAACACACCGTACACTTCTCCAGAGTGGCTGTTGGCAATTTACATCCCGGCCATCAGCGTAGCAAGGCTCCCATTTCTCCATGGCCGGTCCTGCATTTCTGGTTTGGACACTTTTTTCCGCATGGCCCTTTTGCCCGCTGGGAATCCAGACTTCTTTGGAGCGCTGATTGGCCTTTCCAGGTTGCTTGGTTGGCCAAAAAGGGCTTATGCGTTTTTTCCTGAATATATTCAGGAAAAAACGCATACGCCCTTTTTGGCCAAGGGCATCATTGTCCACGTTTTGCCGCTTTTCAGGTGCTTTCAAGGCGATTCGAATCTACCTCCTGAAATCTGTTTCCTGCAATTCTGCCTTGCTTTCAAAGCCTCTTCGTTGCCTTCCCTTAATATATTTGTGGACGAGAGGTATCATTTAAAACTCTGCAGGTTTGTGAATTGCAGTGCCCCTGAGCTCCATTTTTCAACTCGCTTTTTTGGGAGCTGGCCGCAAAGGCGCAAGATTGCTTCAGGCCCTCTTCTGGTTTTGGGGGGCAGGCTGAGCTTGTGCTTAATTCTTCTTCCTGATGGGAAAATAGAGTGACCTGTGCCTGTCCCAACACCTAGAGCTAGTCTCTCATTGGTTCCCCCTCTTCCCGTTCATCCTCAGGACAAATTGCAACCTGTACGGAACAGGAGGTTAAAGGTGCTGATTCTCCAAGGAGGGAGATGGCTAGTAAATCGGCTGGAATGGCGAACCCGAGCAAAGGAGATGAGAAATGAGGTGCGTTTTAGAAACCTTTCCCGATCACACGGTGTACCATCTTCTGGGTTTCTCATGCCTGTTTTCGATGTAGGAAGATGCCCTTGAACCTGGAGATTTGGGACCCATGGGATGGGTACCATGCAGTATTACTTGAAAGGGTCTGCGTTGGCTCACCCAACCTCACCGAACCTCTCAGCCCCAAGAGTGTCCACCCTTATGTCTCAATCAGCTGTGGGTCTAGATATGGTCAATCCAGGTTGCATCACAGCCCCTGAACGAATTTTGTAAGAATTTCTCTCTCTTTCACTGTCTTTGTTTCACGGGTTTTGAAAAGTAATTTATTTTTATAATGGGGTTTAGCTGCTTTTCACGGCTGTGTTTATGCCGCTTTACACCCCCTTGACTCACTTACAGAGAGATATCAATACATAGGTTTGAAGATTCTTACTAGTCAGATATATTCTTGTGCGGTGAATAGGGGGTGTTGAGTCCAGTTCACTGAAAAAGGAATAGGTCTTGTCTCTTACATATTGGGTTTATGGAACGGTATCTGAGCTAATTTGAAACCCTTGTTTTATGCATCACCCCACCTCACCTTGCCCGTTCAGCAGCCATAGTGTGTTTTCTGAACGTGTGACTCTGTTCTGTTTTGCAATTCAGTTCAAGTGTAGTGGTTTTTACATTCCCTCTATAAGTGATATCTTATGATAAGTGTCTTTTTCTGTGTGACTTATTTCACTTAGAATCGTCGTACCTAAATCCACTCATCGTGCTGCTACTAGCCTTATGACGTTGATTTCATGGCTGAGTGATATTCCATTGTACATGAGGACCACAACTTCTTTATCCATTTTTCTCTTTCCTAGGATATTTAAGGTGTAATGAAGTGGGGGTTCTTGTCAACAGAGCAGCCCTAAACTTTGAGGTGCCTGTGTCTTGCTGATTTTTAGTTTTCCCAATTTATACGCCCATGAGTGGAAGTGCCCTATGCTCTCCAAGCTGTGTTTTTTAGATGTTTCAGAACACACCGTACACTTCTCCAGAGTGGCTGTTGGCAATTTACATCCCGCCCATCAGCGTAGCAAGGCTCCCATTTCTCCATGGCCGGTCCTGCATTTCTGGTTTGGACACTTTTTTCCGCATGGCCCTTTTGCCCGCTGGGAAGCCAGACTTCTTTGGAGCGCTGATTGGCCTTTCCAGGTTGCTTGGTTGGCCAAAAAGGGCGTATGCGTTTTTTCCTGAATATATTCAGGAAAAAACGCATACGCCCTTTTTGGCCAAGGGCATCATTGTCCACGTTTTGCCGCTTTTCAGGTGCTTTCAAGGCGATTCGAATCTACCTCCTGAAATCTGTTTCCTGCAATTCTGCCTTGCTTTCAAAGCCTCTTCGTTGCTTTCCCTTAATATATTTGTGGACGAGAGGTATCATTTAAAACTCTGCAGGTTTGTGAATTGCAGTGCCCCTGAGCTCCATTTTTCAACTTGCTTTTTTGGGAGCTGGCCGCAAAGGCGCAGGATTGCTTCAGGCCCTCTTCTGGTTCTGGGGGGCAGGCTGAGCTTGTGCTTAATTCTTCTTCCTGATGGGAAAATAGAGTGACCTGTGCCTGTCCCAACACCTAGAGCTAGTCTCTCATTGGTTCCCCCTCTTCCCGTTCATCCTCAGGACAAATTGCAACCTGTACGGAACAGGAGGTTAAAGGTGCTGATTCTCCAAGGAGGGAGATGGCTAGTAAATCGGCTGGAATGGCGAACCCGAGCAAAGGAGATGAGAAATGAGGTGCGTTTTAGAAACCTTTCCCGATCACACGGTGTACCATCTTCTGGGTTTCTCATGCCTGTTTTCGATGTAGGAAGATGCCCTTGAACCTGGAGATTTGGGACCCATGGGATGGGTACCATGCAGTATTACTTGAAAGGGTCTGCGTTGTCTCACCCAACCTCACCGAACCTCTCAGCCCCAAGAGTGTCCACCCTTATGTCTCAATCAGCTGTGGGTCTAGATATGGTCAATCCAGTTTGCATCACAGCCCCTGAACGAATTTTGTAAGAATTTCTCTCTCTTTCACTGTCTTTGTTTCACGGGTTTTGAAAAGTAATTTATTTTTATAATGGGGTTTAGCTGCTTTTCACGGCTGTGTTTATGCCGCTTTACACCCCCTTGACTCACTTACAGAGAGATATCAATACATAGGTTTGAAGATTCTTACTAGTCAGATATATTCTTGTGCGGTGAATAGGGGGTGTTGAGTCCAGTTCACTGAAAAAGGAATAGGTCTTGTCTCTTACATATTGGGTTTATGGAACGGTATCTGAGCTAATTTGAAACCCTTGTTTTATGCATCACCCCACCTCACCTTGCCCGTTCAGCAGCCATAGTGTGTTTTCTGAACGTGTGACTCTGTTCTGTTTTGCAATTCAGTTCAAGTGTAGTGGTTTTTACATTCCCTCTATAAGTGATATCTTATGATAAGTGTCTTTTTCTGTGTGACTTATTTCACTTAGAATCGTCGTACCTAAATCCACTCATCGTGCTGCTACTAGCCTTATGACGTTGATTTCATGGCTGAGTGATATTCCATTGTACATGAGGACCACAACTTCTTTATCCATTTTTCTCTTTCCTAGGATATTTAAGGTGTAATGAAGTGGGGGTTCTTGTCAACAGAGCAGCCCTAAACTTTGAGGTGCCTGTGTCTTGCTGATTTTTAGTTTTCCCAATTTATACGCCCATGAGTGGAAGTGCCCTATGCTCTCCAAGCTGTGTTTTTTAGATGTTTCAGAACACACCGTACACTTCTCCAGAGTGGCTGTTGGCAATTTACATCCCGCCCATCAGCGTAGCAAGGCTCCCATTTCTCCATGGCCGGTCCTGCATTTCTGGTTTGGACACTTTTTTCCGCATGGCCCTTTTGCCCGCTGGGAAGCCAGACTTCTTTGGAGCGCTGATTGGCCTTTCCAGGTTGCTTGGTTGGCCAAAAAGGGCGTATGCGTTTTTTCCTGAATATATTCAGGAAAAAACGCATACGCCCTTTTTGGCCAAGGGCATCATTGTCCACGTTTTGCCGCTTTTCAGGTGCTTTCAAGGCGATTCGAATCTACCTCCTGAAATCTGTTTCCTGCAATTCTGCCTTGCTTTCAAAGCCTCTTCGTTGCTTTCCCTTAATATATTTGTGGACGAGAGGTATCATTTAAAACTCTGCAGGTTTGTGAATTGCAGTGCCCCTGAGCTCCATTTTTCAACTTGCTTTTTTGGGAGCTGGCCGCAAAGGCGCAGGATTGCTTCAGGCCCTCTTCTGGTTCTGGGGGGCAGGCTGAGCTTGTGCTTAATTCTTCTTCCTGATGGGAAAATAGAGTGACCTGTGCCTGTCCCAACACCTAGAGCTAGTCTCTCATTGGTTCCCCCTCTTCCCGTTCATCCTCAGGACAAATTGCAACCTGTACGGAACAGGAGGTTAAAGGTGCTGATTCTCCAAGGAGGGAGATGGCTAGTAAATCGGCTGGAATGGCGAACCCGAGCAAAGGAGATGAGAAATGAGGTGCGTTTTAGAAACCTTTCCCGATCACACGGTGTACCATCTTCTGGGTTTCTCATGCCTGTTTTCGATGTAGGAAGATGCCCTTGAACCTGGAGATTTGGGACCCATGGGATGGGTACCATGCAGTATTACTTGAAAGGGTCTGCGTTGGCTCACCCAACCTCACCGAACCTCTCAGCCCCAAGAGTGTCCACCCTTATGTCTCAATCAGCTGTGGGTCTAGATATGGTCAATCCAGGTTGCATCACAGCCCCTGAACGAATTTTGTAAGAATTTCTCTCTCTTTCACTGTCTTTGTTTCACGGGTTTTGAAAAGTAATTTATTTTTATAATGGGGTTTAGCTGCTTTTCACGGCTGTGTTTATGCTGCTTTACACCCCCTTGACTCACTTACAGAGAGATATCAATACATAGGTTTGAAGATTCTTACTAGTCAGATATATTCTTGTGCGGTGAATAGGGGGTGTTGAGTCCAGTTCACTGAAAAAGGAATAGGTCTTGTCTCTTACATATTGGGTTTATGGAACGGTATCTGAGCTAATTTGAAACCCTTTTTTTATGCATCACCCCATCTCACCTTGCCCGTTCAGCAGCCATATTGTGTTTTCTGAACGTGTGACTCTGTTCTGTTTTGCAATTCAGTTCAAGTGTAGTGGTTTTTACATTCCCTCTATAAGTGATATCTTAGGATAAGTGTCTTTTTCTGTGTGACTTATTTCACTTAGAATCGTCGTACCTAAATCCACTCATCGTGCTGCTACTAGCCTTATGACGTTGATTTCATGGCTGAGTGATATTCCATTGTACATGAGGACCACAACTTCTTTATCCATTTTTCTCTTTCCTAGGATATTTAAGGTGTAATGAAGTGGGGGTTCTTGTCAACAGAGCAGCCCTAAACTTTGAGGGGCCTGTGTCTTGCTGATTTTTAGTTTTCCCAATTTATACGCCCATGAGTGGAAGTGCCCTATGCTCTCCAAGCTGTGTTTTTTAGATGTTTCAGAACACACCGTACACTTCTCCAGAGTGGCTGTTGGCAATTTACATCCCGCCCATCAGCGTAGCAAGGCTCCCATTTCTCCATGGCCGGTCCTGCATTTCTGGTTTGGACACTTTTTTCCGCATGGCCCTTTTGCCCGCTGGGAAGCCAGACTTCTTTGGAGCGCTGATTGGCCTTTCCAGGTTGCTTGGTTGGCCAAAAAGGGCGTATGCGTTTTTTCCTGAATATATTCAGGAAAAAACGCATACGCCCTTTTTGGCCAAGGGCATCATTGTCCACGTTTTGCCGCTTTTCAGGTGCTTTCAAGGCGATTCGAATCTACCTCCTGAAATCTGTTTCCTGCAATTCTGCCTTGCTTTCAAAGCCTCTTCGTTGCTTTCCCTTAATATATTTGTGGACGAGAGGTATCATTTAAAACTCTGCAGGTTTGTGAATTGCAGTGCCCCTGAGCTCCATTTTTCAACTTGCTTTTTTGGGAGCTGGCCGCAAAGGCGCAGGATTGCTTCAGGCCCTCTTCTTGTTCTGGGGGGCAGGCTGAGCTTGTGCTTAATTCTTCTTCCTGATGGGAAAATAGAGTGACCTGTGCCTGTCCCAACACCTAGAGCTAGTCTCTCATTGGTTCCCCCTCTTCCCGTTCATCCTCAGGACAAATTGCAACCTGTACGGAACAGGAGGTTAAAGGTGCTGATTCTCCAAGGAGGGAGATGGCTAGTAAATCGGCTGGAATGGCGAACCCGAGCAAAGGAGATGAGAAATGAGGTGCGTTTTAGAAACCTTTCCCGATCACACGGTGTACCATCTTCTGGGTTTCTCATGCCTGTTTTCGATGTAGGAAGATGCCCTTGAACCTGGAGATTTGGGACCCATGGGATGGGTACCATGCAGTATTACTTGAAAGGGTCTGCGTTGTCTCACCCAACCTCACCGAACCTCTCAGCCCCAAGAGTGTCCACCCTTATGTCTCAATCAGCTGTGGGTCTAGATATGGTCAATCCAGTTTGCATCACAGCCCCTGAACGAATTTTGTAAGTATTTCTCTCTCTTTCACTGTCTTTGTTTCACGGGTTTTGAAAAGTAATTTATTTTTATAATGGGGTTTAGCTGCTTTTCACGGCTGTGTTTATGCCGCTTTACACCCCCTTGACTCACTTACAGAGAGATATCAATACATAGGTTTGAAGATTCTTACTAGTCAGATATATTCTTGTGCGGTGAATAGGGGGTGTTGAGTCCAGTTCACTGAAAAAGGAATAGGTCTTGTCTCTTACATATTGGGTTTATGGAACGGTATCTGAGCTAATTTGAAACCCTTGTTTTATGCATCACCCCACCTCACCTTGCCCGTTCAGCAGCCATAGTGTGTTTTCTGAACGTGTGACTCTGTTCTGTTTTGCAATTCAGTTCAAGTGTAGTGGTTTTTACATTCCCTCTATAAGTGATATCTTATGATAAGTGTCTTTTTCTGTGTGACTTATTTCACTTAGAATCGTCGTACCTAAATCCACTCATCGTGCTGCTACTAGCCTTATGACGTTGATTTCATGGCTGAGTGATATTCCATTGTACATGAGGACCACAACTTCTTTATCCATTTTTCTCTTTCCTAGGATATTTAAGGTGTAATGAAGTGGGGGTTCTTGTCAACAGAGCAGCCCTAAACTTTGAGGTGCCTGTGTCTTGCTGATTTTTAGTTTTCCCAATTTATACGCCCATGAGTGGAAGTGCCCTATGCTCTCCAAGCTGTGTTTTTTAGATGTTTCAGAACACACCGTACACTTCTCCAGAGTGGCTGTTGGCAATTTACATCCCGCCCATCAGCGTAGCAAGGCTCCCATTTCTCCATGGCCGGTCCTGCATTTCTGGTTTGGACACTTTTTTCCGCATGGCCCTTTTGCCCGCTGGGAAGCCAGACTTCTTTGGAGCGCTGATTGGTCTTTCCAGGTTGCTTGGTTGGCCAAAAAGGGCGTATGCGTTTTTTCCTGAATATATTCAGGAAAAAACGCATACGCCCTTTTTGGCCAAGGGCATCATTGTCCACGTTTTGCCGCTTTTCAGGTGCTTTCAAGGCGATTCGAATCTACCTCCTGAAATCTGTTTCCTGCAATTCTGCCTTGCTTTCAAAGCCTCTTCGTTGCTTTCCCTTAATATATTTGTGGACGAGAGGTATCATTTAAAACTCTGCAGGTTTGTGAATTGCAGTGCCCCTGAGCTCCATTTTTCAACTTGCTTTTTTGGGAGCTGGCCGCAAAGGCGCAGGATTGCTTCAGGCCCTCTTCTGGTTCTGGGGGGCAGGCTGAGCTTGTGCTTAATTCTTCTTCCTGATGGGAAAATAGAGTGACCTGTGCCTGTCCCAACACCTAGAGCTAGTCTCTCATTGGTTCCCCCTCTTCCCGTTCATCCTCAGGACAAATTGCAACCTGTACGGAACAGGAGGTTAAAGGTGCTGATTCTCCAAGGAGGGAGATGGCTAGTAAATCGGCTGGAATGGCGAACCCGAGCAAAGGAGATGAGAAATGAGGTGCGTTTTAGAAACCTTTCCCGATCACACGGTGTACCATCTTCTGGGTTTCTCATGCCTGTTTTCGATGTAGGAAGATGCCCTTGAACCTGGAGATTTGGGACCCATGGGATGGGTACCATGCAGTATTACTTGAAAGGGTCTGCGTTGGCTCACCCAACCTCACCGAACCTCTCAGCCCCAAGAGTGTCCACCCTTATGTCTCAATCAGCTGTGGGTCTAGATATGGTCAATCCAGGTTGCATCACAGCCCCTGAACGAATTTTGTAAGAATTTCTCTCTCTTTCACTGTCTTTGTTTCACGGGTTTTGAAAAGTAATTTATTTTTATAATGGGGTTTAGCTGCTTTTCACGGCTGTGTTTATGCCGCTTTACACCCCCTTGACTCACTTACAGAGAGATATCAATACATAGGTTTGAAGATTCTTACTAGTCAGATATATTCTTGTGCGGTGAATAGGGGGTGTTGAGTCCAGTTCACTGCAAAAGGAATAGGTCTTGTCTCTTACATATTGGGTTTATGGAACGGTATCTGAGCTAATTTGAAACCCTTGTTTTATGCATCACCCCATCTCACCTTGCCCGTTCAGCAGCCATATTGTGTTTTCTGAACGTGTGACTCTGTTCTGTTTTGCAATTCAGTTCAAGTGTAGTGGTTTTTACATTCCCTCTATAAGTGATATCTTAGGATAAGTGTCTTTTTCTGTGTGACTTATTTCACTTAGAATCGTCGTACCTAAATCCACTCATCGTGCTGCTACTAGCCTTATGACGTTGATTTCATGGCTGAGTGATATTCCATTGTACATGAGGACCCCAACTTCTTTATCCATTTTTCTCTTTCCTAGGATATTTAAGGTGTAATGAAGTGGGGGTTCTTGTCAACAGAGCAGCCCTAAACTTTGGGGTGCCTGTGTCTTGCTGATTTTTAGTTTTCCCAATTTATACGCCCATGAGTGGAAGTGCCCTGTGCTCTCCAAGCTGTGTTTTTTAGATGTTTCAGAACACACCGTACACTTCTCTAGAGTGGCTGTTGGCAATTTACATCCCGCCCATCAGCGTAGCAAGGCTCCCATTTCTCCATGGCCGGTCCTGCATTTCTGGTTTGGACACTTTTTTCCGCATGGCCCTTTTGCCCGCTGGGAAGCCAGACTTCTTTGGAGCGCTGATTGGCCTTTCCAGGTTGCTTGGTTGGCCAAAAAGGGCGTATGCGTTTTTTCCTGAATATATTCAGGAAAAAACGCATACGCCCTTTTTGGCCAAGGGCATCATTGTCCACGTTTTGCCGCTTTTCAGGTGCTTTCAAGGCGATTCGAATCTACCTCCTGAAATCTGTTTCCTGCAATTCTGCCTTGCTTTCAAAGCCTCTTCGTTGCCTTCCCTTAATATATTTGTGGACGAGAGGTATCATTTAAAACTCTGCAGGTTTGTGAATTGCAGTGCCCCTGAGCTCCATTTTTCACCTCGCTTTTTTGGGAGCTGGCCGCAAAGGCGCAAGATTGCTTCAGGCCCTCTTCTGGTTTTGGGGGGCAGGCTGAGCTTGTGCTTAATTCTTCTTCCTGATGGGAAAATAGAGTGACCTGTGCCTGTCCCAACACCTAGAGCTAGTCTCTCATTGGTTCCCCCTCTTCCCGTTCATCCTCAGGACAAATTGCAACCTGTACGGAACAGGAGGTTAAAGGTGCTGATTCTCCAAGGAGGGAGATGGCTAGTAAATCGGCTGGAATGGCGAACCCGAGCAAAGGAGATGAGAAATGAGGTGCGTTTTAGAAACCTTTCCCGATCACACGGTGTACCATCTTCTGGGTTTCTCATGCCTGTTTTCGATGTAGGAAGATGCCCTTGAACCTGGAGATTTGGGACCCATGGGATGGGTACCATGCAGTATTACTTGAAAGGGTCTGCGTTGGCTCACCCAACCTCACCGAACCTCTCAGCCCCAAGAGTGTCCACCCTTATGTCTCAATCAGCTGTGGGTCTAGATATGGTCAATCCAGGTTGCATCACAGCCCCTGAACGAATTTTGTAAGAATTTCTCTCTCTTTCACTGTCTTTGTTTCACGGGTTTTGAAAAGTAATTTATTTTTATAATGGGGTTTAGCTGCTTTTCACGGCTGTGTTTATGCCGCTTTACACCCCCTTGACTCACTTACAGAGAGATATCAATACATAGGTTTGAAGATTCTTACTAGTCAGATATATTCTTGTGCGGTGAATAGGGGGTGTTGAGTCCAGTTCACTGAAAAAGGAATAGGTCTTGTCTCTTACATATTGGGTTTATGGAACGGTATCTGAGCTAATTTGAAACCCTTGTTTTATGCATCACCCCACCTCACCTTGCCCGTTCAGCAGCCATAGTGTGTTTTCTGAACGTGTGACTCTGTTCTGTTTTGCAATTCAGTTCAAGTGTAGTGGTTTTTACATTCCCTCTATAAGTGATATCTTATGATAAGTGTCTTTTTCTGTGTGACTTATTTCACTTAGAATCGTCGTACCTAAATCCACTCATCGTGCTGCTACTAGCCTTATGACGTGGATTTCATGGCTGAGTGATATTCCATTGTACATGAGGACCCCAACTTCTTTATCCATTTTTCTCTTTCCTAGGATATTTAAGGTGTAATGAAGTGGGGGTTCTTGTCAACAGAGCAGCCCTAAACTTTGGGGTGCCTGTGTCTTGCTGATTTTTAGTTTTCCCAATTTATACGCCCATGAGTGGAAGTGCCCTATGCTCTCCAAGCTGTGTTTTTTAGATGTTTCAGAACACACCGTACACTTCTCCAGAGTGGCTGTTGGCAATTTACATCCCGCCCATCAGCGTAGCAAGGCTCCCATTTCTCCATGGCCGGTCCTGCATTACTGGTTTGGACACTTTTTTCCGCATGGCCCTTTTGCCCGCTGGGAAGCCAGACTTCTTTGGAGCGCTGATTGGCCTTTCCAGGTTGCTTGGTTGGCCAAAAAGGGCGTATGCGTTTTTTCCTGAATATATTCAGGAAAAAATGCATACGCCCTTTTTGGCCAAGGGCATCATTGTCCACGTTTTGCCGCTTTTCATGTGCTTTCAAGGCGATTCGAATCTACCTCCTGAAATCTGTTTCCTGCAATTCTGCCTTGCTTTCAAAGCCTCTTCGTTGCCTTCCCTTAATATATTTGTGGACGAGAGGTATCATTTAAAACTCTGCAGGTTTGTGAATTGCAGTGCCCCTGAGCTCCATTTTTCACCTCGCTTTTTTGGGAGCTGGCCGCTAAGGCGCAAGATTGCTTCAGGCCCTCTTCTGGTTTTGGGGGGCAGGCTGAGCTTGTGCTTAATTCTTCTTCCTGATGGGAAAATAGAGTGACCTGTGCCTGTCCCAACAC
Organism: Balaenoptera acutorostrata; assembly: GCF_949987535.1. NCBI lineage: Eukaryota > Metazoa > Chordata > Mammalia > Artiodactyla > Balaenopteridae > Balaenoptera > Balaenoptera acutorostrata. The sequence goes on from NW_026645888.1 coordinate 445,860, forward strand.
CTAGAGCTAGTCTCTCATTGGTTCCCCCTCTTCCCGTTCATCCTCAGGACAAATTGCAACCTGTACGGAACAGGAGGTTAAAGGTGCTGATTCTCCAAGGAGGGAGATGGCTAGTAAATCGGCTGGAATGGCGAACCCGAGCAAAGGAGATGAGAAATGAGGTGCGTTTTAGAAACCTTTCCCGATCACACGGTGTACCATCTTCTGGGTTTCTCATGCCTGTTTTCGATGTAGGAAGATGCCCTTGAACCTGGAGATTTGGGACCCATGGGATGGGTACCATGCAGTATTACTTGAAAGGGTCTGCGTTGGCTCACCCAACCTCACCGAACCTCTCAGCCCCAAGAGTGTCCACCCTTATGTCTCAATCAGCTGTGGGTCTAGATATGGTCAATCCAGGTTGCATCACAGCCCCTGAACGAATTTTGGAAGAATTTCTCTCTCTTTCACTGTCTTTGTTTCACGGGTTTTGAAAAGTAATTTATTTTTATAATGGGGTTTAGCTGCTTTTCACGGCTGTGTTTGTGCCGCTTTACACCCCCTTGACTCACTTACAGAGAGATATCAATACATAGGTTTGAAGATTCTTACTAGTCAGATATATTCTTGTGCGGTGAATAGGGGGTGTTGAGTCCAGTTCACTGAAAAAGGAATAGGTCTTGTCTCTTACATATTGGGTTTATGGAACGGTATCTGAGCTAATTTGAAACCCTTGTTTTATGCATCACCCCATCTCACCTTGCCCGTTCAGCAGCCATAGTGTGTTTTCTGAACGTGTGACTCTGTTCTGTTTTGCAATTCAGTCCAAGTGTAGTGGTTTTTACATTCCCTCTATAAGTGATATCTTATGATAAGTGTCTTTTTCTGTGTGACTTATTTCACTTAGAATCGTCGTACCTAAATCCACTCATTGTGCTGCTACTAGCCTTATGACGTTGATTTCATGGCTGAGTGATATTCCATTGTACATGAGGACCCCAACTTCTTTATCCATTTTTCTCTTTCCTAGGATATTTAAGGTGTAATGAAGTGGGGGTTCTTGTCAACAGAGCAGCCCTAAACTTTGGGGTGCCTGTGTCTTGCTGATTTTTAGTTTTCCCAATTTATACGCCCATGAGTGGAAGTGCCCTATGCTCTCCAAGCTGTGTTTTTTAGATGTTTCAGAACACACCGTACACTTCTCCAGAGTGGCTGTTGGCAATTTACATCCCGCCCATCAGCGTAGCAAGGCTCCCATTTCTCCATGGCCGGTCCTGCATTTCTGGTTTGGACACTTTTTTCCGCATGGCCCTTTTGCCCGCTGGGAAGCCAGACTTCTTTGGAGCGCTGATTGGCCTTTCCAGGTTGCTTGGTTGGCCACAAAGGGCGTATGCGTTTTTTCCTGAATATATTCAGGAAAAAACGCATACGCCCTTTTTGGCCAAGGGCATCATTGTCCACGTTTTGCCGCTTTTCAGGTGCTTTCAAGGCGATTCGAATCTACCTCCTGAAATCTGTTTCCTGCAATTCTGCCTTGCTTTCAAAGCCTCTTCGTTGCCTTCCCTTAATATATTTGTGGACGAGAGGTATCATTTAAAACTCTGCAGGTTTGTGAATTGCAGTGCCCCTGAGCTCCATTTTTCAACTCGCTTTTTTGGGAGCTGGCCGCAAAGGCGCAAGATTGCTTCAGGCCCTCTTCTGGTTTTGGGGGGCAGGCTGAGCTTGTGCTTAATTCTTCTTCCTGATGGGAAAATAGAGTGACCTGTGCCTGTCCCAACACCTAGAGCTAGTCTCTCATTGGTTCCCCCTCTTCCCGTTCATCCTCAGGACAAATTGCAACCTGTACGGAACAGGAGGTTAAAGGTGCTGATTCTCCAAGGAGGGAGATGGCTAGTAAATCGGCTGGAATGGCGAACCCGAGCAAAGGAGATGAGAAATGAGGTGCGTTTTAGAAACCTTTCCCGATCACACGGTGTACCATCTTCTGGGTTTCTCATGCCTGTTTTCGATGTAGGAAGATGCCCTTGAACCTGGAGATTTGGGACCCATGGGATGGGTACCATGCAGTATTACTTGAAAGGGTCTGCGTTGTCTCACCCAACCTCACCGAACCTCTCAGCCCCAAGAGTGTCCACCCTTATGTCTCAATCAGCTGTGGGTCTAGATATGGTCAATCCAGGTTGCATCACAGCCCCTGAACGAATTTTGTAAGAATTTCTCTCTCTTTCACTGTCTTTGTTTCACGGGTTTTGAAAAGTAATTTATTTTTATAATGGGGTTTAGCTGCTTTTCACGGCTGTGTTTATGCCGCTTTACACCCCCTTGACTCACTTACAGAGAGATATCAATACATAGGTTTGAAGATTCTTACTAGTCAGATATATTCTTGTGCGGTGAATAGGGGGTGTTGAGTCCAGTTCACTGAAAAAGGAATAGGTCTTGTCTCTTACATATTGGGTTTATGGAACGGTATCTGAGCTAATTTGAAACCCTTGTTTTATGCATCACCCCACCTCACCTTGCCCGTTCAGCAGCCATAGTGTGTTTTCTGAACGTGTGACTCTGTTCTGTTTTGCAATTCAGTTCAAGTGTAGTGGTTTTTACATTCCCTGTATAAGTGATATCTTATGATAAGTGTCTTTTTCTGTGTGACTTATTTCACTTAGAATCGTCGTACCTAAATCCACTCATCATGCTGCTACTAGCCTTATGACGTTGATTTCATGGCTGAGTGATATTCCATTGTACATGAGGACCCCAACTTCTTTATCCATTTTTCTCTTTCCTAGGATATTTAAGGTGTAATGAAGTGGGGGTTCTTGTCAACAGAGCAGCCCTAAACTTTGGGGTGCCTGTGTCTTGCTGATTTTTAGTTTTCCCAATTTATACGCCCATGAGTGGAAGTGCCCTATGCTCTCCAAGCTGTGTTTTTTAGATGTTTCAGAACACACCGTACACTTCTCCAGAGTGGCTGTTGGCAATTTACATCCCGCCCATCAGCGTAGCAAGGCTCCCATTTCTCCATGGCCGGTCCTGCATTTCTGGTTTGGACACTTTTTTCCGCATGGCCCTTTTGCCCGCTGGGAAGCCAGACTTCTTTGGAGCGCTGATTGGCCTTTCCAGGTTGCTTGGTTGGCCAAAAAGGGCGTATGCGTTTTTTCCTGAATATATTCAGGAAAAAACGCATACGCCCTTTTGGCCAAGGGCATCATTGTCCACGTTTTGCCGCTTTTCAGGTGCTTTCAAGGCGATTCGAATCTACCTCCTGAAATCTGTTTCCTGCAATTCTGCCTTGCTTTCAAAGCCTCTTCGTTGCCTTCCCTTAATATATTTGTGGACGAGAGGTATCATTTAAAACTCTGCAGGTTTGTGAATTGCAGTGCCCCTGAGCTCCATTTTTCAACTCGCTTTTTTGGGAGCTGGCCGCAAAGGCGCAGGATTGCTTCAGGCCCTCTTCTGGTTCTGGGGGGCAGGCTGAGCTTGTGCTTAATTCTTCTTCCTGATGGGAAAATAGAGTGACCTGTGCCTGTCCCAACACCTAGAGCTAGTCTCTCATTGGTTCCCCCTCTTCCCGTTCATCCTCAGGACAAATTGCAACCTGTACGGAACAGGAGGTTAAAGGTGCTGATTCTCCAAGGAGGGAGATGGCTAGTAAATCGGCTGGAATGGCGAACCCGAGCAAAGGAGATGAGAAATGAGGTGCGTTTTAGAAACCTTTCCCGATCACACGGTGTACCATCTTCTGGGTTTCTCATGCCTGTTTTCGATGTAGGAAGATGCCCTTGAACCTGGAGATTTGGGACCCATGGGATGGGTACCATGCAGTATTACTTGAAAGGGTCTGCGTTGGCTCACCCAACCTCACCGAACCTCTCAGCCCCAAGAGTGTCCACCCTTATGTCTCAATCAGCTGTGGGTCTAGATATGGTCAATCCAGGTTGCATCACAGCCCCTGAACGAATTTTGTAAGAATTTCTCTCTCTTTCACTGTCTTTGTTTCACGGGTTTTGAAAAGTAATTTATTTTTATAATGGGGTTTAGCTGCTTTTCACGGCTGTGTTTATGCCGCTTTACACCCCCTTGACTCACTTACAGAAGAGATATCAATACATAGGTTTGAAGATTCTTACTAGTGAGATATATTCTTGTGCGGTGAATAGGGGGTGTTGAGTCCAGTTCACTGAAAAAGGAATAGGTCTTGTCTCTTACATATTGGGTTTATGGAACGGTATCTGAGCTAATTTGAAACCCTTGTTTTATGCATCACCCCACCTCACCTTGCCCGTTCAGCAGCCATAGTGTGTTTTCTGAACGTGTGACTCTGTTCTGTTTTGCAATTCAGTTCAAGTGTAGTGGTTTTTACATTCCCTCTATAAGTGATATCTTATGATAAGTGTCTTTTTCTGTGTGACTTATTTCACTTAGAATCGTCGTACCTAAATCCACTCATCGTGCTGCTACTAGCCTTATGACGTGGATTTCATGGCTGAGTGATATTCCATTGTACATGAGGACCCCAACTTCTTTATCCATTTTTCTCTTTCCTAGGATATTTAAGGTGTAGTGAAGTGGGGGTTCTTGTCAACAGAGCAGCCCTAAACTTTGGGGTGCCTGTGTCTTGCTGATTTTTAGTTTTCCCAATTTATACGCCCATGAGTGGAAGTGCCCTATGCTCTCCAAGCTGTGTTTTTTAGATGTTTCAGAACACACCGTACACTTCTCCAGAGTGGCTGTTGGCAATTTACATCCCGCCCATCAGCGTAGCAAGGCTCCCATTTCTCCATGGCCGGTCCTGCATTTCTGGTTTGGACACTTTTTTCCGCATGGCCCTTTTGCCCGCTGGGAATCCAGACTTCTTTGGAGCGCTGATTGGCCTTTCCAGGTTGCTTGGTTGGCCAAAAAGGGCTTATGCGTTTTTTCCTGAATATATTCAGGAAAAAACGCATACGCCCTTTTTGGCCAAGGGCATCATTGTCCACGTTTTGCCGCTTTTCAGGTGCTTTCAAGGCGATTCGAATCTACCTCCTGAAATCTGTTTCCTGCAATTCTGCCTTGCTTTCAAAGCCTCTTCGTTGCCTTCCCTTAATATATTTGTGGACGAGAGGTATCATTTAAAACTCTGCAGGTTTGTGAATTGCAGTGCCCCTGAGCTCCATTTTTCAAGTCGCTTTTTTGGGAGCTGGCCGGAAAGGCGCAGGATTGCTTCAGGCCCTCTTCTGGTTCTGGAGGGCAGGCTGAGCTTGTGCTTAATTCTTCTTCCTGATGGGAAAATAGAGTGACCTGTGCCTGTCCCAACACCTAGAGCTAGTCTCTCATTGGTTCCCCCTCTTCCCGTTCATCCTCAGGACAAATTGCAACCTGTACGGAACAGGAGGTTAAAGGTGCTGATTCTCCAAGGAGGGAGATGGCTAGTAAATCGGCTGGAATGGCGAACCCGAGCAAAGGAGATGAGAAATGAGGTGCGTTTTAGAAACCTTTCCCGATCACACGGTGTACCATCTTCTGGGTTTCTCATGCCTGTTTTCGATGTAGGAAGATGCCCTTGAACCTGGAGATTTGGGACCCATGGGATGGGTACCATGCAGTATTACTTGAAAGGGTCTGCGTTGGCTCACCCAACCTCACCGAACCTCTCAGCCCCAAGAGTGTCCACCCTTATGTCTCAATCAGCTGTGGGTCTAGATATGGTCAATCCAGGTTGCATCACAGCCCCTGAACGAATTTTGTAAGAATTTCTCTCTCTTTCACTGTCTTTGTTTCACGGGTTTTGAAAAGTAATTTATTTTTATAATGGGGTTTAGCTGCTTTTCACGGCTGTGTTTATGCCGCTTTACACCCCCTTGACTCACTTACAGAGAGATATCAATACATAGGTTTGAAGATTCTTACTAGTCAGATATATTCTTGTGCGGTGAATAGGGGGTGTTGAGTCAGTTCACTGAAAAAGGAATAGGTCTTGTCTCTTACATATTGGGTTTATGGAACGGTATCTGAGCTAATTTGAAACCCTTGTTTTATGCATCACCCCACCTCACCTTGCCCGTTCAGCAGCCATAGTGTGTTTTCTGAACGTGTGACTCTGTTCTGTTTTGCAATTCAGTTCAAGTGTAGTGGTTTTTACATTCCCTCTATAAGTGATATCTTATGATAAGTGTCTTTTTCTGTGTGACTTATTTCACTTAGAATCGTCGTACCTAAATCCACTCATCGTGCTGCTACTAGCCTTATGACGTTGATTTCATGGCTGAGTGATATTCCATTGTACATGAGGACCCCAACTTCTTTATCCATTTTTCTCTTTCCTAGGATATTTAAGGTGTAATGAAGTGGGGGTTCTTTTCAACAGAGCAGCCCTAAACTTTGGGGTGCCTGTGTCTTGCTGATTTTTAGTTTTCCCAATTTATACGCCCATGAGTGGAAGTGCCCTATGCTCTCCAAGCTGTGTTTTTTAGGTGTTTCAGAACACACCGTACACTTCTCCAGAGTGGCTGTTGGCAATTTACATCCCGCCCATCAGCGTAGCAAGGCTCCCATTTCTCCATGGCCGGTCCTGCATTTCTGGTTTGGACACTTTTTTCCGCATGGCCCTTTTGCCCGCTGGGAAGCCAGACTTCTTTGGAGCGCTGATTGGCCTTTCCAGGTTGCTTGGTTGGCCAAAAAGGGCGTATGCGTTTTTTCCTGAATATATTCAGGAAAAAACGCATACGCCCTTTTTGGCCAAGGGCGTCATTGTCCACGTTTTGCCGCTTTTCAGGTGCTTTCAAGGCGATTCGAATCTACCTCCTGAAATCTGTTTCCTGCAATTCTGCCTTGCTTTCAAAGCCTCTTCGTTGCTTTCCCTTAATATATTTGTGGACGAGAGGTATCATTTAAAACTCTGCAGGTTTGTGAATTGCAGTGCCCCTGAGCTCCATTTTTCAACTCGCTTTTTTGGGAGCTGGCCGCAAAGGCGCAGGATTGCTTCAGGCCCTCTTCTGGTTCTGGGGGGCAGGCTGAGCTTGTGCTTAATTCTTCTTCCTGATGGGAAAATAGAGTGACCTGTGCCTGTCCCAACACCTAGAGCTAGTGTCTCATTGGTTCCCCCTCTTCCCGTTCATCCTCAGGACAAATTGCAACCTGTACGGAACAGGAGGTTAAAGGTGCTGATTCTCCAAGGAGGGAGATGGCTAGTAAATCGGCTGGAATGGCAAACCCGAGCAAAGGAGATGAGAAATGAGGTGCGTTTTAGAAACCTTTCCCGATCACACGGTGTACCATCTTCTGGGTTTCTCATGCCTGTTTTCGATGTAGGAAGATGCCCTTGAACCTGGAGATTTGGGACCCATGGGATGGGTACCATGCAGTATTACTTGAAAGGGTCTGCGTTGGCTCACCCAACCTCACCGAACCTCTCAGCCCCAAGAGTGTCCACCCTTATGTCTCAATCAGCTGTGGGTCTAGATATGGTCAATCCAGGTTGCATCACAGCCCCTGAACGAATTTTGTAAGAATTTCTCTCTCTTTCACTGTCTTTGTTTCACGGGTTTTGAAAAGTAATTTATTTTTATAATGGGGTTTAGCTGCTTTTCACGGCTGTGTTTATGCTGCTTTACACCCCCTTGACTCACTTACAGAGAGATATCAATATATAGGTTTGAAGATTCTTACTAGTCAGATATATTCTTGTGCGGTGAATAGGGGGTGTTGAGTCCAGTTCACTGAAAAAGGAATAGGTCTTGTCTCTTACATATTGGGTTTATGGAACGGTATCTGAGCTAATTTGAAACCCTTGTTTTATGCATCACCCCATCTCACCTTGCCCGATCAGCAGCCATATTGTGTTTTCTGAACGTGTGACTCTGTTCTGTTTTGCAATTCAGTTCAAATGTAGTGGTTTTTACATTCCCTCTATAAGTGATATCTTATGATAAGTGTCTTTTTCTGTGTGACTTATTTCACTTAGAATCGTCGTACCTAAATCCACTCATCGTGCTGCTACTAGCCTTATGACGTTGATTTCATGGCTGAGTGATATTCCATTGTACATGAGGACCCCAACTTCTTTATCCATTTTTCTCTTTCCTAGGATATTTAAGGTGTAATGAAGTGGGGGTTCTTGTCAACAGAGCAGCCCTAAACTTTGGGGTGCCTGTGTCTTGCTGATTTTTAGTTTTCCCAATTTATACGCCCATGAGTGGAAGTGCCCTATGCTCTCCAAGCTGTGTTTTTTAGATGTTTCAGAACACACCGTACACTTCTCCAGAGTGGCTGTTGGCAATTTACATCCCGCCCATCAGCGTAGCAAGGCTCCCATTTCTCCATGGCCGGTCCTGCATTTCTGGTTTGGACACTTTTTTCCGCATGGCCCTTTTGCCCGCTGGGAAGCCAGACTTCTTTGGAGCGCTGATTGGCCTTTCCAGGTTGCTTGGTTGGCCAAAAAGGGCGTATGCGTTTTTTCCTGAATATATTCAGGAAAAAACGCATACGCCCTTTTTGGCCAAGGGCATCATTGTCCACGTTTTGCCGCTTTTCAGGTGCTTTCAAGGCGATTCGAATCTACCTCCTGAAATCTGTTTCCTGCAATTCTGCCTTGCTTTCAAAGCCTCTTCGTTGCCTTCCCTTAATATATTTGTGGACGAGAGGTATCATTTAAAACTCTGCAGGTTTGTGAATTGCAGTGCCCCTGAGCTCCATTTTTCAACTCGCTTTTTTGGGAGCTGGCCGCAAAGGCGCAAGATTGCTTCAGGCCCTCTTCCGGTTTTGGGGGTCACCTGAGCTTGTGCTTAATTCTTCTCTCTGATGGGAAAATAGAGTGACCTGTGCCTGTCCCAACACCTAGAGCTAGTCTCTCATTGGTTCCCCCTCTTCCCGTTCATCCTCAGGACAAATTGCAACCTGTACGGAACAGGAGGTTAAAGGTGCTGATTCTCCAAGGAGGGAGATGGCTAGTAAATCGGCTGGAATGGCGAACCCGAGCAAAGGAGATGAGAAATGAGGTGCGTTTTAGAAACCTTTCCCGATCACACGGTGTACCATCTTCTGGGTTTCTCATGCCTGTTTTCGATGTAGGAAGATTCCCTTGAACCTGGAGATTTGGGACCCATGGGATGGGTACCATGCAGTATTACTTGAAAGGGTCTGCGTTGGCTCACCCAACCTCACCGAACCTCTCAGCCCCAAGAGTGTCCACCCTTATGTCTCAATCAGCTGTGGGTCTAGATATGGTCAATCCAGGTTGCATCACAGCCCCTGAACGAATTTTGTAAGAATTTCTCTCTCTTTCACTGACTTTGTTTCACGGGTTTTGAAAAGTAATTTATTTTTATAATGGGGTTTAGCTGCTTTTCACGGCTGTGTTTATGCCGCTTTACACCCCCTTGACTCACTTACAGAGAGATATCAATACATAGGTTTGAAGATTCTTACTAGTCAGATATATTCTTGTGCGGTGAATAGGGGGTGTTGAGTCCAGTTCACTGAAAAAGGAATAGGTCTTGTCTCTTACATATTGGGTTTATGGAACGGTATCTGAGCTAATTTGAAACCCTTGTTTTATGCATCACCCCACCTCACCTTGCCCGTTCAGCAGCCATAGTGTGTTTTCTGAACGTGTGACTCTGTTCTGTTTTGCAATTCAGTTCAAGTGTAGTGGTTTTTACATTCCCTCTATAAGTGATATCTTATGATAAGTGTCTTTTTCTGTGTGACTTATTTCACTTAGAATCGTCGTACCTAAATCCACTCATCATGCTGCTACTAGCCTTATGACGTTGATTTCATGGCTGAGTGATATTCCATTGTACATGAGGACCCCAACTTCTTTATCCATTTTTCTCTTTCCTAGGATATTTAAGGTGTAATGAAGTGGGGGTTCTTGTCAACAGAGCAGCCCTAAACTTTGGGGTGCCTGTGTCTTGCTGATTTTTAGTTTTCCCAATTTATACGCCCATGAGTGGAAGTGCCCTATGCTCTCCAAGCTGTGTTTTTTAGATGTTTCAGAACACACCGTACACTTCTCCAGAGTGGCTGTTGGCAATTTACATCCCGCCCATCAGCGTAGCAAGGCTCCCATTTCTCCATGGCCGGTCCTGCATTTCTGGTTTGGACACTTTTTTCCGCATGGCCCTTTTGCCCGCTGGGAAGCCAGACTTCTTTGGAGCGCTGATTGGCCTTTCCAGGTTGCTTGGTTGGCCAAAAAGGGCGTATGCGTTTTTTCCTGAATATATTCAGGAAAAAACGCATACGCCCTTTTTGGCCAAGGGCATCATTGTCCACGTTTTGCCGCTTTTCAGGTGCTTTCAAGGCGATTCGAATCTACCTCCTGAAATCTGTTTCCTGCAATTCTGCCTTGCTTTCAAAGCCTCTTCGTTGCCTTCCCTTAATATATTTGTGGACGAGAGGTATCATTTAAAACTCTGCAGGTTTGTGAATTGCAGTGCCCCTGAGCTCCATTTTTCAACTCGCTTTTTTGGGAGCTGGCCGCAAAGGCGCAGGATTGCTTCAGGCCCTCTTCTGGTTCTGGGGGGCAGGCTGAGCTTGTGCTTAATTCTTCTTCCTGATGGGAAAATAGAGTGACCTGTGCCTGTCCCAACACCTAGAGCTAGTCTCTCATTGGTTCCCCCTCTTCCCGTTCATCCTCAGGACAAATTGCAACCTGTACGGAACAGGAGGTTAAAGGTGATGATTCTCTAAGGAGGGAGATGGCTAGTAAATCGGCTGGAATGGCGAACCCGAGCAAAGGAGATGAGAAATGAGGTGCGTTTTAGAAACCTTTCCCGATCACACGGTGTACCATCTTCTGGGTTTCTCATGCCTGTTTTCGATGTAGGAAGATGCCCTTGAACCTGGAGATTTGGGACCCATGGGATGGGTACCATGCAGTATTACTTGAAAGGGTCTGCGTTGGCTCACCCAACCTCACCGAACCTCTCAGCCCCAAGAGTGTCAACCCTTATGTCTCAATCAGCTGTGGGTCTAGATATGGTCAATCCAGGTTGCATCACAGCCCCTGAACGAATTTTGTAAGAATTTCTCTCTCTTTCACTGTCTTTGTTTCACGGGTTTTGAAAAGTAATTTATTTTTATAATGGGGTTTAGCTGCTTTTCACGGCTGTGTTTGTGCCGCTTTACACCCCCTTGACTCACTTACAGAGAGATATCAATACATAGGTTTGAAGATTCTTACTAGTCAGATATATTCTTGTGCGGTGAATAGGGGGTGTTGAGTCCAGTTCACTGAAAAAGGAATAGGTCTTGTCTCTTACATATTGGGTTTATGGAACGGTATCTGAGCTAATTTGAAACCCTTGTTTTATGCATCACCCCACCTCACCTTGCCCGTTCAGCAGCCATAGTGTGTTTTCTGAACGTGTGACTCTGTTCTGTTTTGCAATTCAGTTCAAGTGTAGTGGTTTTTACATTCCCTCTATAAGTGATATCTTATGATAAGTGTCTTTTTCTGTGTGACTTATTTCACTTAGAATCGTCGTACCTAAATCCACTCATCGTGCTGCTACTAGCCTTATGACGTGGATTTCATGGCTGAGTGATATTCCATTGTACATGAGGACCCCAACTTCTTTATCCATTTTTCTCTTTCCTAGGATATTTAAGGTGTAATGAAGTGGGGGTTCTTGTCAACAGAGCAGCCCTAAACTTTGGGGTGCCTGTGTCTTGCTGATTTTTAGTTTTCCCAATTTATACGCCCATGAGTGGAAGTGCCCTATGCTCTCCAAGCTGTGTTTTTTAGATGTTTCAGAACACACCGTACACTTCTCCAGAGTGGCTGTTGGCAATTTACATCCCGGCCATCAGCGTAGCAAGGCTCCCATTTCTCCATGGCCGGTCCTGCATTTCTGGTTTGGACACTTTTTTCCGCATGGCCCTTTTGCCCGCTGGGAAGCCAGACTTCTTTGGAGCGCTGATTGGCCTTTCCAGGTTGCTTGGTTGGCCAAAAAGGGCGTATGCGTTTTTTCCTGAATATATTCAGGAAAAAACGCATACGCCCTTTTTGGCCAAGGGCATCATTGTCCACGTTTTGCCGCTTTTCAGGTGCTTTCAAGGCGATTCGAATCTACCTCCTGAAATCTGTTTCCTGCAATTCTGCCTTGCTTTCAAAGCCTCTTCGTTGCCTTCCCTTAATATATTTGTGGACGAGAGGTATCATTTAAAACTCTGCAGGTTTGTGAATTGCAGTGCCCCTGAGCTCCATTTTTCAACTCGCTTTTTTGGGAGCTGGCCGCAAAGGCGCAAGATTGCTTCAGGCCCTCTTCTGGTTTTGGGGGGCAGGCTGAGCTTGTGCTTAATTCTTCTTCCTGATGGGAAAATAGAGTGACCTGTGCCTGTCCCAACACCTAGAGCTAGTCTCTCATTGGTTCCCCCTCTTCCCGTTCATCCTCAGGACAAATTGCAACCTGTACGGAACAGGAGGTTAAAGGTGCTGATTCTCCAAGGAGGGAGATGGCTAGTAAATCGGCTGGAATGGCGAACCCGAGCAAAGGAGATGAGAAATGAGGTGCGTTTTAGAAACCTTTCCCGATCACACGGTGTACCATCTTCTGGGTTTCTCATGCCTGTTTTCGATGTAGGAAGATGCCCTTGAACCTGGAGATTTGGGACCCATGGGATGGGTACCATGCAGTATTACTTGAAAGGGTCTGCATTGTCTCACCCAACCTCACCGAAACTCTCAGCCCCAAGAGTGTCCACCCTTATGTCTCAATCAGCTGTGGGTCTAGATATGGTCAATCCAGTTTGCATCACAGCCCCTGAACGAATTTTGTAAGAATTTCTCTCTCTTTCACTGTCTTTGTTTCACGGGTTTTGAAAAGTAATTTATTTTTATAATGGGGTTTAGCTGCTTTTCACGGCTGTGTTTATGCCGCTTTACACACCCTTGACTCACTTACAGAGAGATATCAATACATAGGTTTGAAGATTCTTACTAGTCAGATATATTCTTGTGCGGTGAATAGGGGGTGTTGAGTCCAGTTCACTGAAAAAGGAATAGGTCTTGTCTCTTACATATTGGGTTTATGGAACGGTATCTGAGCTAATTTGAAACCCTTGTTTTATGCATCACCCCACCTCACCTTGCCCGTTCAGCAGCCATAGTGTGTTTTCTGAACGTGTGACTCTGTTCTGTTTTGCAATTCAGTTCAAGTGTAGTGGTTTTTACATTCCCTCTATAAGTGATATCTTATGATAAGTGTCTTTTTCTGTGTGACTTATTTCACTTAGAATCGTCGTACCTAAATCCACTCATCGTGCTGCTACTAGCCTTATGACGTTGATTTCATGGCTGAGTGATATTCCATTGTACATGAGGACCACAACTTCTTTATCCATTTTTCTCTTTCCTAGGATATTTAAGGTGTAATGAAGTGGGGGTTCTTGTCAACAGAGCAGCCCTAAACTTTGAGGTGCCTGTGTCTTGCTGATTTTTAGTTTTCCCAATTTATAGGCCCATGAGTGGAAGTGCCCTATGCTCTCCAAGCTGTGTTTTTTAGATGTTTCAGAACACACCGTACACTTCTCCAGAGTGGCTGTTGGCAATTTACATCCCGCCCATCAGCGTAGCAAGGCTCCCATTTCTCCATGGCCGGTCCTGCATTTCTGGTTTGGACACTTTTTTCCGCATGGCCCTTTTGCCCGCTGGGAAGCCAGACTTCTTTGGAGCGCTGATTGGCCTTTCCAGGTTGCTTGGTTGGCCAAAAAGGGCGTATGCGTTTTTTCCTGAATATATTCAGGAAAAAACGCATACGCCCTTTTTGGCCAAGGGCATCATTGTCCACGTTTTGCCGCTTTTCAGGTGCTTTCAAGGCGATTCGAATCTACCTCCTGAAATCTGTTTCCTGCAATTCTGCCTTGCTTTCAAAGCCTCTTCGTTGCTTTCCCTTAATATATTTGTGGACGAGAGGTATCATTTAAAACTCTGCAGGTTTGTGAATTGCAGTGCCCCTGAGCTCCATTTTTCAACTTGCTTTTTTGGGAGCTGGCCGCAAAGATGCAGGATTGCTTCAGGCCCTCTTCTGGTTCTGGGGGCAGGCTGAGCTTGTGCTTAATTCTTCTTCCTGATGGGAAAATAGAGTGACCTGTGCCTGTCCCAACACCTAGAGCTAGTCTCTCATTGGTTCCCCTCTTCCCGTTCATCCTCAGGACAAATTGCAACCTGTACGGAACAGGAGGTTAAAGGTGCTGATTCTCCAAGGAGGGAGATGGCTAGTAAATCGGCTGGAATGGCGAACCCGAGCAAAGGAGATGAGAAATGAGGTGCGTTTTAGAAACCTTTCCCGATCACACGGTGTACCATCTTCTGGGTTTCTCATGCCTGTTTTCGATGTAGGAAGATGCCCTTGAACCTGGAGATTTGGGACCCATGGGATGGGTACCATGCAGTATTACTTGAAAGGGTCTGCGTTGTCTCACCCAACCTCACCGAACCTCTCAGCCCCAAGAGTGTCCACCCTTATGTCTCAATCAGCTGTGGGTCTAGATATGGTCAATCCAGTTTGCATCACAGCCCCTGAACGAATTTTGTAAGAATTTCTCTCTCTTTCACTGTCTTTGTTTCACGGGTTTTGAAAAGTAATTTATTTTTATAATGGGGTTTAGCTGCTTTTCACGGCTGTGTTTATGCCGCTTTACACCCCCTTGACTCACTTACAGAGAGATATCAATACATAGGTTTGAAGATTCTTACTAGTGAGATATATTCTTGTGCGGTGAATAGGGGGTGTTGAGTCCAGTTCACTGAAAAAGGAATAGGTCTTGTCTCTTACATATTGGGTTTATGGAACGGTATCTGAGCTAATTTGAAACCCTTGTTTTATGCATCACCCCACCTCACCTTGCCCGTTCAGCAGCCATAGTGTGTTTTCTGAACGTGTGACTCTGTTCTGTTTTGCAATTCAGTTCAAGTGTAGTGGTTTTTACATTCCCTCTATAAGTGATATCTTATGATAAGTGTCTTTTTCTGTGTGACTTATTTCACTTAGAATCGTCGTACCTAAATCCACTCATCGTGCTGCTACTAGCCTTATGACGTTGATTTCATGGCTGAGTGATATTCCATTGTACATGAGGACCCCAACTTCTTTATCCATTTTTCTCTTTCCTAGGATATTTAAGGTGTAATGAAGTGGGGGTTCTTGTCAACAGAGCAGCCCTAAACTTTGGGGTGCCTGTGTCTTGCTGATTTTTAGTTTTCCCAATTTATACGCCCATGAGTGGAAGTGCCCTATGCTCTCCAAGCTGTGTTTTTTAGATGTTTCAGAACACACCGTACACTTCTCCAGAGTGGCTGTTGGCAATTTACATCCCGCCCATCAGCGTAGCAAGGCTCCCATTTCTCCATGGCCGGTCCTGCATTTCTGATTTGGACACTTTTTTCCGCATGGCCCTTTTGCCCGCTGGGAAGCCAGACTTCTTTGGAGCGCTGATTGGCCTTTCCAGGTTGCTTGGTTGGCCAAAAAGGGCGTATGCGTTTTTTCCTGAATATATTCAGGAAAAAACGCATACGCCCTTTTTGGCCAAGGGCATCATTGTCCACGTTTTGCCGCTCTTCAGGTGCTTTCAAGGCGATTCGAATCTACCTCCTGAAATCTGTTTCCTGCAATTCTGCCTTGCTTTCAAAGCCTCTTCGTTGCCTTCCCTTAATATAATTGTGGACGAGAGGTATCATTTAAAACTCTGCAGGTTTGTGAATTGCAGTGCCCCTGAGCTCCATTTTTCAACTCGCTTTTTTGGGAGCTGGCCGCAAAGGCGCAGGATTGCTTCAGGCCCTCTTCTGGTTCTGGGGGGCAGGCTGAGCTTGTGCTTAATTCTTCTTCCTGATGGGAAAATAGAGTGACCTGTGCCTGTCCCAACACCTAGAGCTAGTCTCTCATTGGTTCCCCCTCTTCCCGTTCATCCTCAGGACAAATTGCAACCTGTACGGAACAGGAGGTTAAAGGTGCTGATTCTCTAAGGAGGGAGATGGCTAGTAAATCGGCTGGAATGGCGAACCCGAGCAAAGGAGATGAGAAATGAGGTGCGTTTTAGAAACCTTTCCCGATCACACGGTGTACCATCTTCTGGGTTTCTCATGCCTGTTTTCGATGTAGGAAGATGCCCTTGAACCTGGAGATTTGGGACCCATGGGATGGGTACCATGCAGTATTACTTGAAAGGGTCTGCGTTGGCTCACCCAACCTCACCGAACCTCTCAGCCCCAAGAGTGTCAACCCTTATGTCTCAATCAGCTGTGGGTCTAGATATGGTCAATCCAGGTTGCATCACAGCCCCTGAACGAATTTTGTAAGAATTTCTCTCTCTTTCACTGTCTTTGTTTCACGGGTTTTGAAAAGTAATTTATTTTTATAATGGGGTTTAGCTGCTTTTCACGGCTGTGTTTGTGCCGCTTTACACCCCCTTGACTCACTTACAGAGAGATATCAATACATAGGTTTGAAGATTCTTACTAGTCAGATATATTCTTGTGCGGTGAATAGGGGGTGTTGAGTCCAGTTCACTGAAAAAGGAATAGGTCTTGTCTCTTACATATTGGGTTTATGGAACGGTATCTGAGCTAATTTGAAACCCTTGTTTTATGCATCACCCCACCTCACCTTGCCCGTTCAGCAGCCATAGTGTGTTTTCTGAACGTGTGACTCTGTTCTGTTTTGCAATTCAGTTCAAGTGTAGTGGTTTTTACATTCCCTCTATAAGTGATATCTTATGATAAGTGTCTTTTTCTGTGTGACTTATTTCACTTAGAATCGTCGTACCTAAATCCACTCATCGTGCTGCTACTAGCCTTATGACGTGGATTTCATGGCTGAGTGATATTCCATTGTACATGAGGACCCCAACTTCTTTATCCATTTTTCTCTTTCCTAGGATATTTAAGGTGTAATGAAGTGGGGGTTCTTGTCAACAGAGCAGCCCTAAACTTTGGGGTGCCTGTGTCTTGCTGATTTTTAGTTTTCCCAATTTATACGCCCATGAGTGGAAGTGCCCTATGCTCTCCAAGCTGTGTTTTTTAGATGTTTCAGAACACACCGTACACTTCTCCAGAGTGGCTGTTGGCAATTTACATCCCGGCCATCAGCGTAGCAAGGCTCCCATTTCTCCATGGCCGGTCCTGCATTTCTGGTTTGGACACTTTTTTCCGCATGGCCCTTTTGCCCGCTGGGAAGCCAGACTTCTTTGGAGCGCTGATTGGCCTTTCCAGGTTGCTTGGTTGGCCAAAAAGGGCGTATGCGTTTTTTCCTGAATATATTCAGGAAAAAACGCATACGCCCTTTTTGGCCAAGGGCATCATTGTCCACGTTTTGCCGCTTTTCAGGTGCTTTCAAGGCGATTCGAATCTACCTCCTGAAATCTGTTTCCTGCAATTCTGCCTTGCTTTCAAAGCCTCTTCGTTGCCTTCCCTTAATATATTTGTGGACGAGAGGTATCATTTAAAACTCTGCAGGTTTGTGAATTGCAGTGCCCCTGAGCTCCATTTTTCAACTCGCTTTTTTGGGAGCTGGCCGCAAAGGCGCAAGATTGCTTCAGGCCCTCTTCTGGTTTTGGGGGCAGGCTGAGCTTGTGCTTAATTCTTCTTCCTGATGGGAAAATAGAGTGACCTGTGCCTGTCCCAACACCTAGAGCTAGTCTCTCATTGGTTCCCCCTCTCCCGTTCATCCTCAGGACAAATTGCAACCTGTACGGAACAGGAGGTTAAAGGTGCTGATTCTCCAAGGAGGGAGATGGCTAGTAAATCGGCTGGAATGGCGAACCCGAGCAAAGGAGATGAGAAATGAGGTGCGTTTTAGAAACCTTTCCCGATCACACGGTGTACCATCTTCTGGGTTTCTCATGCCTGTTTTCGATGTAGGAAGATGCCCTTGAACCTGGAGATTTGGGACCCATGGGATGGGTACCATGCAGTATTACTTGAAAGGGTCTGCGTTGTCTCACCCAACCTCACCGAACCTCTCAGCCCCAAGAGTGTCCACCCTTATGTCTCAATCAGCTGTGGGTCTAGATATGGTCAATCCAGTTTGCATCACAGCCCCTGAACGAATTTTGTAAGAATTTCTCTCTCTTTCACTGTCTTTGTTTCACGGGTTTTGAAAAGTAATTTATTTTTATAATGGGGTTTAGCTGCTTTTCACGGCTGTGTTTATGCCGCTTTACACCCCCTTGACTCACTTACAGAGAGATATCAATACATAGGTTTGAAGATTCTTACTAGTCAGATATATTCTTGTGCGGTGAATAGGGGGTGTTGAGTCCAGTTCACTGAAAAAGGAATAGGTCTTGTCTCTTACATATTGGGTTTATGGAACGGTATCTGAGCTAATTTGAAACCCTTGTTTTATGCATCACCCCACCTCACCTTTCCCGTTCAGCAGCCATAGTGTGTTTTCTGAACGTGTGACTCTGTTCTGTTTTGCAATTCAGTTCAAGTGTAGTGGTTTTTACATTCCCTCTATAAGTGATATCTTATGATAAGTGTCTTTTTCTGTGTGACTTATTTCACTTAGAATCGTCGTACCTAAATCCACTCATCGTGCTGCTACTAGCCTTATGACGTTGATTTCATGGCTGAGTGATATTCCATTGTACATGAGGACCACAACTTCTTTATCCATTTTTCTCTTTCCTAGGATATTTAAGGTGTAATGAAGTGGGGGTTCTTGTCAACAGAGCAGCCCTAAACTTTGAGGTGCCTGTGTCTTGCTGATTTTTAGTTTTCCCAATTTATACGCCCATGAGTGGAAGTGCCCTATGCTCTCCAAGCTGTGTTTTTTAGATGTTTCAGAACACACCGTACACTTCTCCAGAGTGGCTGTTGGCAATTTACATCCCGCCCATCAGCGTAGCAAGGCTCCCATTTCTCCATGGCCGGTCCTGCATTTCTGGTTTGGACACTTTTTTCCGCATGGCCCTTTTGCCCGCTGGGAAGCCAGACTTCTTTGGAGCGCTGATTGGCCTTTCCAGGTTGCTTGGTTGGCCAAAAAGGGCGTATGCGTTTTTTCCTGAATATATTCAGGAAAAAACGCATACGCCCTTTTTGGCCAAGGGCATCATTGTCCACGTTTTGCCGCTTTTCAGGTGCTTTCAAGGCGATTCGAATCTACCTCC